>NW_012267322.1:2949449-2970078 GCF_000151885.1 Dipodomys ordii | reverse complement strand
TCCTTTTTGTGATTATTTGGAGATAGTCTCACAGACTTTCCTGCCCAGGCTGACTGTAAATCACAATCCTCAGGTCTCAGCCTCCTGAGTAGCTAGGATTACAGGCATAAGCAAATGGTACCCAACAAGAATTTTATTTTGCTGAGCAAATATTCCGGTTGTCAAGCTATAGTGCTTTTTGTTGATGATGGCATAGGAAGTTGGAAGGGCTCTGTGCTATTCCTCAGGCAGGGGTAGATCAGTAATCCACTCTAACAAGTGTCCATGGCAATCACAGATCCTGTTTCATCAGCCTTCCTCAAATCTAGAAAACACTACAGCAGAGGTATGAGCAAGGACCAGAGCTAAGAGAACCACACAGGAAAGCCAGGTCCTCCAGGACACCACCACTGAGAATCTGAGATGATAGCAGACATTACTAGTCAACCTGGCTTCTAATTTCCCCTGAACCAGGATGCAGCCTCAGAATCCTTTTTAGCACTACTCTCCAGGCACCTAATGAGAATTAACTACAAGATGAATTGTATTCATCATCCCTGGACTGCTTGTTCTTTGGAGATTCACCTAGCCCTTTGAAATGACAAGGTAATTTGCAAGCATTAACTAGGAACCTCTAAAGTCAGGGGGAGCTGGTTTAGTCCCACCAAACTCCATGGGTTGAGATATTTGGCTGCCAAACTTGGAATGTCATCTCTCACATCACCAGGTTGTCCAAAAAGCTATCTTGGAAGTTAGGCCAAAAGTCCACACTTTCTTGTGTGGACTTTTTGAGCTGAAGAGCTGAGGGCAGTCAGGGAGGCCCCTGAGCTGGCTACATAACAGAGCACTGGTCCTGCAAACACCTGGCACCTGCCACATTTCAAGGGACAGACTTGGAGAAAGGGCAAAACCAAGAGCAGGAGATCCTCAGTTTATTCAAAGCCATTCTTCAAGCACTTCCAGCATGGTGAACAGATAAAGAAAGCTACAACCATCACCCTGTGCTTAGGAGGCCTTGCTCCCTCTCTACCCAAGAGAGAAATCCCTAACCCCCTAATATCCCTGATGAGTAGCTAGGCAGTCCCAGATACATCTTTCCTTTGGAAGGTCATTAAGAATCATGATGGGTGGGGCTGAGCAAGGTGGTTCATGCCTGTCATCTCAGGATCCAGAAGTGAAGACAGGGAAGTCAAGAATTCTATGTAAGCATGGGCTATATAGCAATAATGTTTTTCAAAAAAAATTTTTTTTAAGATTTTTAAGGCTGGGGGTGTAGCTCAGGAGTAGAATGCCTGCCTAGCATGCACAAGGCCCATAGGCTTATCCTCAGCTCCACAGAAACAAAAGGTAGTAAACCTTGAAAACTGACTTATAATATAAAGTAAGTGAAAAAAGGCAAGATATCATATGGTTGTCCTGTGTTTACAAAAAGCTTACAATGGATTTAAAGAGTGGAGGCTCAAGCCTATAATCCTAGCTACTTGGGAGGCAGAGGTTTGAAGGATTATGGTTCAAGGCCAGCTTGGGCAATAAGAAATTGAGAATCTATCTCAACCAAATGGCTGGATTTGATGTCACATGCCCTGCTTCCTAGCTATGAAGAAAGCACAATGGCTGGAAACAGTGAACTGCCTGTCATCCCCTGTGACACAAGTAAGAGGATCGTAGCACAGGCTGGCCTGCACATAATGTGAGACTTTAGCTTGAAAATAATCAGTGAAAAAAGAGTCTGGAAGCATGGCTCAAGGCCTTGAGTTCAGTTCCCAGTCATGCAAAAATAGAAAAAATAAAAAGAATAGAGAATGTGGGAACGCAGATCAGTGATATAAAATACTGTCCATTAGCTGAATGCTGGTGGCTCACGCCTGTAATCCTAGCTACTCTGGAGGCTGAGATCTGAGGATTGCAGTTCAAAGCCAGCCCAGGCAGGAAAGTCTGTGAGACTCTTATCTCCAGATAACCACCAGAAAACTGAAAGTAGTGCTGCAATTCAAAGTGGTACAGTGCTCATGACTAACTTTGAGCAAAAGAGCTCAGGACAGCCCAGGCCCTGAGTTCAAGCCCCATGACTTACTATCTATCTATCTATATATATCTATATATATTTACATATATATTTATATATATATTACATATATATATATTTATATATATGTATGTATGTATGATATTGTCCATGGATAAACTGCAGCAACACAGCTAGAAGCAAGTGCTTTTATCTTTTTGTTTCCATTCTGTGACATCACTGCATTCACAGGAACACCCAGTGATTTCAGGAACTTAGCCACACCTCTGGCTTCCTTTCTAAACCAGCCTCACAATCTTCAGCCCATAGAAATTTGAAAGGTCAAGCCTGCTCCCTTAGCTGCAGAAGTGGGCACATGCCCAAGCCCACCCAGTCACAGATGTCACCCCCTTGGCTCCAGGGAGTGGTGTAGTTGAGGATTTTCCCTTGGGACTTGTGACGTGGCCAGTAGCAGGAGAGCAATGGCATGAGGGTGAGAAGACTCGGGGCTACCAGCTGTCTTTATCCCTGAGGGTGGCATCACCAGGTATGATGGCTGGCATTGGGGAGGGGCTTGGCAAGTTCCAGGGGAGCCTTACCTTGAAGCTGGCCCAGAGACAATTGGATGAGGGAGAGAGAATAAATACTACTACCATTGGACACCTAGATCCAGCTGTTGCTGAGATCTGTCTTTTCTTCTTACATATCAATAGGCTGCCCTTTTCTGCTTAAGTCAGCTTGAGTTGCAAATCTTTTACATTTGACTACTTCAATGAGGAAAACAAAAAACCCACCAGCCCTGCAAGCTCCCTTCTACTTTATTCCTAGTTTCCTGTTCTGGGAAGTTTCCTTTTAACACACTGACAGACAACTCTCCACCACTTACACACTCCCATGCACACACATGCACAGGCACACACACGAATGTACACGCAAACATGCACACACAAGCAAGTACACATATGAGCTTGCGTACATATATGTGTACTTGCACATGCGTAGTCTCCTCCAAGTCAAACTATGTTCTCAGCAGCTGTCTGTCCAGCCCGCTATTCAGCTGATGTACCTTCTGCATTGTAATTTGAGCCAGGCTCCACTCACGTTCCCGACACAGCTCCTGCCATACAGAAAATCTTCTGGACATTGGCTGCTGGATCACCAGACTCACTACCCACATAGGAATGCTACTTGCTTACTCAGTTGTTTTAGATTGTTTGAAACTGGAGAATACCACAGAATAATCCATCATTTCCCAATCTCCCCAGAGAGATGACATCACCAGGCCCACAACCCATCAATGCCCAACTGGCCACTCAGGGAGCCCCACCCCCCTGCCATGGTGCCACTCATCCTCAACCTTCCTCACAGACGAGAAAGATTCCTCCATCCCTGCCTGCCACGGTCAAGTCCAGCATGGCTGCTGGACTCCTCTTATTCATGGTCAGTTTCATTCTCTCGTGTAGCCTCCCTGTCCCTAAAACTACTGGCACAGAGTTGACCATCTCCAGTTATTCAAAGTTGAAGCACAGTTTCTAATCTGCAGCGTAGCCCCATCAGATGAATCGTTGAATCATTCTCTCTGCCAAGTCCTTCCCTCCTATAATGCCAGCCATCACATCTGGCACTGCCAAGCCCAGACCATGGTGCAAGTCAGGGGACAGCTTCCACCCCTACACCCTCCAAGCAGACCAGAGGTCAAGCCTGGCACCATGGCTGTCATTCCATCAGACAGATCATTGTGCAATCCCATCCCCAAAAGCCTTGAGAGGCCACAGAAAGAGTGAGGACAGAATCCAGACAAGGAAAGTGGCTACATGGTGTATGTCCATGTGCAGAGGATATGGGTGTTCAAGTCTGCTGGAGATATCAGGAGACCACACAGAGTAGCCTCAGTGCTGGTCCAGGCAAGGGAGAAGAAGCTGGGAACTTACATGCCGACTCCCATTTATCATTGGTAGAGAACTGTACCATGGGAGTTAAATTCCCCACACTTCCGGCATACCCTGTGCTCAGCTGAGAAAGGCTGACAGGCAGGTAGGCAAGCCGAGTGCCTGGAGCGGGAAGTAGGTGCAGTGCACTGAACAAGTCACTGAGGGCAGGCACTGTCTTGCTGATTTTCATGGCTGCAGCACACAAATCTATTCTCCAGGTGGTTGGAGATCCCCAGTCGACATGGAGGTTGATCAATAAAATAAAAAGGAGTTGTCTTATGTCCCCTGGGTCATTTGTTTGGGAAAATTCTCATGATTCACTGACTCAGTCTTGCCTGCTTGCAAAAAGATTTCAGGATTCTCTTGGCCAAAAAAAGAATACATGGAAAACCTTCCATATTAAAACAATAATAATGTGGCCCAAGAAAGATGTCATTGACTTGCTGCCTGCCTCCAGCTAGTCTAACCATTTCCAAATTCCCCTTTGCAATTACTGCAATCAAGTTATTACCAATCATGCTATCAATTGCTTGCCCCGCAGTACAATGTAGGTTAAATATGCCTGTGTCGGTGGGATGCTGTGTGCTAGATTTTCATTGAAATCTAATGACTTTCATCTTCAAAGAAACTGTTCCGAACCAGCGCTGAGTCCCCCCCACACCCCCTGTGGCTTTAATGACAGCACTTCAAACATTTCACACTCCGGAGATAAACACATCCTTTGGGATTTATTCCAATGAGATGCTTTTCCAGGGTAATGTTCCAGAAGTGCCCATTCCAGGGAGAGGGTGGCTCATTCCCCAACCCCATGCAAGAGTCCGGCTTCCTTCTGGTGTCATGCAGCCAAGACCTGTGTTTTATTTCCCCTTCCTGCTGGGCTGCCTCTCTGTGTTGAGACCCAGGTACAGGCTCCAACAGCAACCAAGAAAATCTTAGTGACACACACTAGAAGGAACACCAGACATAAGGTAGGCACTTCTTACCTCTCCTCTCTCCTCTCCTCTTCTCTCCTCTCCTCTCTTCTCCTCTCATCTTCTCCCTGTCTCTCCCTCTCCTCTCCTCCCCATCTTTCTTTTCTCCTCTCTCTTCATTCCTTCTTCCTTTCTTCTTTCTTCTGTCCTCTTCCCTACTCCTTCTCTCCTCCTCCACCTCTTCATCCTTCTCCTCTTCTCCTTTTCTTCTTTTTCTCTCTGTAAAGTTTTAATTTTTCTAACATTTTAAAATTATTTTAACATAGCTATACAAAGGGGTTTCAATTGAACATGTCAATTTATGAGTAAAATGCAATTGTGTGTGTGTGTGTGTGTGTGTGTGTGTGTGTGTGTGTGTGTGTGTGTGTATGAGACTGCACGGGGGCTTGCATTCAGGGCCTGATTCTCCCTCTTAGCTTTTTTGCTCAAGGCTAGTGCTCTTCCACTTGAACCACAACTCCACATTCAGCTTTTTGCTGATTAATTGGAGATAAGAGTTCTGGGAAAACATGATGTTAAGTGAAGTAAGTCAGGCTTAGAGAGACAAAGAATGCTTATTTTCTCTCATATGTGGAAGTTAGATCTAAATTATAAATATATATATAAACATGTACAGAGTCATACATATATATATACGAATATATTAACTAATGTATGATATATGCTGTGAAAGATCCCAATAATGAAACTTCTTTAAACAACTGACTTAGTTTAACAAAGTGAATATCAATAACCTTGAACAGGTGCTGTGGGGAGGGGAGGGGAGTCGTGGTCCAGGGGAGTGGGATAGTCAATTGTAGAGAAGAAGGGTAGGCAAATTCAGTCATAATACCCAACCAGGTAACTTGAGGGGGTGGGTGGGGTTGGGAGAGATGGAGAATACAATGGTAGGAAAGACATTAATCAAGATGCATTGTGTTCACATGTTGAATTGAAACCCCTGTGTGTATTTTCATATATAAGCAGACACTTCTGAACTGTGGAGCATGGGGTTTTATTCAGAGCATGTTCATATGTTAGCTGCTTCTTTGATTGACCCATCATTTCTTGAGCATCCTTTTAATAGGTGTCTGCGGAATACAAGCCATGAGCAGGGTCCTACAGCACAAATAGGCACAAAACAGCCAAGATGCACACATTTCACAGTCCACAGACAGAGCCAGGGAACCTCACAAATAATCTCAGATAAGAACAATCATTAGTTACGATCAGAACCAGGAAAGGTATGACGAGTGGCCTGGGGTAGAGAATTAGAGAAGAAAGAGAGCTGAGGAGAAGAGGTGACTGGATGGCCCTTTATACATGGGAGTCTGTGAGGTTGGACCCACATCAAACTTCATCTCTGCCTGGTAGTCACCACGTGCGTGAATCCATCGTGGCAACTCTGCAGTGGCCAACAATGAAGGAGGGTTAGGGTCAGCTAGCTAAGGCACTGGTCCACTTAGTTATTCAGGACCTTTTCTAGGGTAGCTGTTTTCTGGTGGGATACAGCAACTTCACAGGTCATGACAATTCCTAGATTCACCTGTGGGTCTCCTATGCAGACCATTGGCCTCTGTCCAGAAATCTGTATCTTCTCTTTCTTTTGAACGAAAGCTTTTAGGCATAGATCTCTAAGTTGGCAGGTGTCTGTCTGTCTGTTTGTACTGGTACTAGGGTTTGAACCCAGTTCCTTGTACTCTCACTTGGCCTTTTCTCTCAAAGCTAGTGATCTACCACTTTAGCCATAGCTCCACTTCCAGCTTTGGGTGGTTAACTGGAGATAAGAGCCTCACAGATCTTTCCCACCAGGTTGGCTTTGAACCACCACCCTCAGATCTCAGCCCTGTGTCTGGCTTCTCTGGCTCAACCTCATGTGTGTGAGATTCATTCATGCTATTATATGAACTTAGGATTCACATATTTGCAGTGCTGTATAACAGTCCACTGCATGATTATGTCACTGTAGGATTATTGATTTCACTGTGTAGACATTAGTGTCTTTCTAGTTTTGTGATCTTATGAATAAGGCTGTGCTATAAACACTCTGGTGTCGGTCTGAATGCAGGAAGGAGGTATCACTGTTGGGTGTATGTCCAGGAGGCATATGTCCAGGAGTGGCATCATTGGACCTCAGAGCAAGAGTGTGGACCTTACACATTTGAAACAAGCTGGTAATTGGGGCCTTTCATTCTAACTGAAGTCTCATACAACATTCTATAGAAAACAGGACAGGACACAGCCCCCTACACTGCCAGACCCTATAAGCATCTCTGTGTGTGTGTGTGTGTGTGTGTGTGTGTCTGTCTGTCTGTCTGTCTGTCTCTGTCTCTTCCTCTCCTCCTCTTCCTCTCACTCCTCCTCCTCCTTTTCTTTCTGTCTCTCTGTCTCTTGTCACACCTGTGGATAAAGATGCTGGGGGCATTTATCCATTAACCTCTATCCATCTTTGTTGAGGTCTCCTGTCAGAGTGTCAAATCACATTGTCACCCTGAGCCACCTCATTAGCCCTAGAAAGCAGGTCACAGGTGCTCGCTGTGAAAAGGTTGGTGCAAGGTGTGCTACAGCAAGGTGGGTATGTGCCTGATCTGCACATGTGTACTCAGAGTCTCCGGGCTGTGCTTCCCTGGAGAAAGTCCATGAGGAACTGGGCTAGGTGAGAAGAAGGAAGCGGTAGGCAGCTTGAACTGAGGTGGTAGTCAGCTACCTTTCTCCGATCATCTGACTTCCGTGAAGGGCTGGTTCTCAGAACAAAGCCCAGCCATCTTCTTCTTGCACATCTTATAGCCGTGTCTTCAGCACTCCCAAAAGAAAACATGACTTTTGTCTTCCATCACTGAAATCAGAGCACCAGGGATTTCTTACCTGGTAGTCAGGTAAAGGAAGCAATACATTGCTCCAGGGTCCCACAGAGACTGTGCTGCCTGGAAGGAATCGCTTTAAAGACTTCAGCCCCACATTTGCCAGAGAAATGACTACAATGCTCCATTTTTATCTGACCTGGTCACAAATGAGAGGGAGAAAGACCTTAGCATTTATCTCCACCTTCCTAGCTACTAGGAAGGCAAAACTTAGATGCTTGGGAGATGGGGGATCATGATTTGAAATCAGCCAGGGCAAAAATGTTTATAGGATCAATATTAACCAATGGCTGAGCTTGGTGGCTCATGGCTGTCATCCCCAGCATCATGGGCAAGCATAGTAGAAGGATCACAACCCAACCTAGCCTGGGCACAAAGTAATAACTCTACCTGGAAAATAACCAAGCCTAAGAAATGCTGAAGGGTAGAGCATCTGCCTTAAAAGCGTGAAGCCCTGAGTTCAATCCCTGGTACCACAAATAGATAGATCAATAGATAGACAGACAGACAGTTGTTCCAAGGAGCCCTAGAGCTTGACAGAATCATCCTACTTATCTCAAATCTTACTTTGTCTCTTTCATGGATTAAACTTCACATATGCTTGAATTCCTCCTTTAGAGGACACATGAACAAGATGCTGTCAGGATGGGTGAAATCCTTGGTGCAAGAGAGGGAATATCATCAGCCCAGAAGCACCACAAGGGCATCATCATGACCCACACAACAGATCAGGAAAGCAACGCCAAAAACTTGCAAGCACACACTGACAGGACCTGCTGGTTCTTATGATTCTCTTTATACAAGGTCAGTATTTTCCCCCAAAACTTGACACCTCGGGTTGAACAAAGCCAGACCTCAGAGAGTGCTGGTCCAATCAATAGGAATACTTTTCATTTCGATTCACATCAAAGCAACTTTAGACCTGGAAGTAAATGGTTAGCAAACGTTGTACACTTTGGAATTGCCACAATCCTGAAGTTTATGGCCAGGGCACTCAGACTGAAGAAGAGTCAGAGCTGCATCTGTGAAGGCTGCATAGTGTCTCAGGTCATAGAAGGCACGCTGTCAGAGTGTGAGCAGGGTTAGGGGCTCACCTCATGGGTTTGAGTGACACCTGACAAAAAGTGGTGATGATGGAAATAGATATTTCTTTCAATCAAAGTAAGTAACAGGACCTATCATTCTCATAGTTATTTTGGCTTACCAGAGATCCAGAAAGGGTATGCAATTAAATTTTTAGACATAGGACAATGAAGAGAAATGTGAACAAGGTAACAAAACAGTTGAAACAGGCATTATAGAAAGAAGAAAAAAAGAGTAAAGGTATAGATGATAACGGTGAGGGACTAAATCTATTTATGAAAAAGTAGATAAAGCCAATTTCATCATTAGTTTGGAAAACAAACAACACTCAACTTCTTATTTCACTTTAATGTGCAAGACTACCTGTCATCTGTGATATGCCAGGCTATTAATGATGTAGGGGAATGTCAGGCACCAGAAGCTCACATCTGTAATCCTGGTTTGAACTACTCAGGAGGTTGAGATCTGAGGATTGCAGTTCAGAGCCACCCATGGCAGAAAAATTTGTGAGACTCTATATCCAAAAATAACCAGCCCAAAGCCAGGCTTGAGACATGGTTCAAGAGATACAGCACCAACTAACCATGAGCAAGCAAACTGACTAAGAGCTTGAGGCCCTGAGTTCAAGCCCCAGAACCAGTATAAAAGAAAAAAGAGAGAAAAGAAAGGAAAGGAAGGAAATGAATAGTCTTTGAGGTATATGGGTTTCTGTCCACTGTTTTTATTATAAAGGGGCAAAGAAGGGATCCAGAGAGATTAGGGAGCTGATCCTTGGTCAGGTCAAAGTAAAGTCAGGGTTATAAGTCAAACACTATTTAGAGAAAAGGGAAATCTCTACATGATTCTGGACGTGGACCACATATTTGTCTCAGCACCCTCCATTCTGAAGACACCCCAGTAGACTCCAGGCTCTACCTTAGGGCAGGGCAGAACACACCCTCTCAGATCCTGAGTTAAAATGTATCTGTTTTTCAGATGCCACTGATTGGCTGCTTCCCAAGCTGAACTCTTCTCCATTTATTCCGTCATCTATTCCATTCAGGAGGTGACTCTTTCGAGGATGCTAAAAATTGCTTTATTTTTTTTTTTTAGTGGCTAATTTGCCAACTACCTCAGCCGTCTGTCCAGTTGGCCCGAAATGAAATTCTATAATTATACAAAAGCCAGGGTCAGTGACCCCCTGATTGCAATATCTTGTCTCCTTTGTCCCTTCTTTCCACCACTTCGCCCACGGGACACAATTGCTTCGGTTTCCCCGGCAGCCTCCAGAATGAGGTGGTATTGGAAACTAGTGAGCCATGGCCCTGCGGAGGTGTTCCTCGCTTTGCAATCATTTGCCCATTTTCATTTTGTTTGATTTCATTAACACCTGGGTCTCAGGGGAGAGCCCATTCAGGAAAGGGGAGGGACAAGTGGTTTCAGTAGAAACTGAGTGGCCTTGTCCCTCCACAGCACAGAGGGAGTGTGAAATGCCAAGAGCACAGCCAGCCTGTGCATGGGGAGGAAGGAGACCTCTCCTTTGAGGCAGCCTCCACTAAGAAGCCTCTCCCTTGGCCTCTTCAGTCCTAAGGTCCCCTCTTAGGCTCACCAAGCAAATGCCCACATGGGTCTTTCTTTTTCATGGAGCTCCCCCTTACCTGCCACTGGGGAGATTGCATCTAGGCAATTCACTCCATGGTTAAGGGCACAGACACCTAGGATTAAGTAGGGTCTTGTTCGTCTGCCCTTGAACATGACTTTCAATTATATAAGCATTGTATCCCAGGGAAATAAAACAAAGATGGTAGCCCTTCACATGCCTGCTAAACTGAAACCACACCTAATGCTTTGGAATGTTCAGGAGAGGAGGAGAAGGCAGTAATGACCGTTATCATCTTCAAGACCATCTCTTCCTCCTCCTCCTCCTCCTCTTTCATCATCAGCCCCACCCTGCATGCCAGGCTGAACACGTGTGTCAGATCCCTTGGAAATGTTATTGAGAGGAAAAAGGTTTTCAGTCCCTGGTGGGCTGGCTCTTTTGCCTCCAGGACTGTGGTAGGGCAGTCCAGGAGCCACTAAACCTCATGTTGGACAGGAAGCAAAGAGACACACAGGAAGGGGCAGGCAGGGAGGAGTCAGAGCAAGAGCCCCCAAGGACCCCCTACCAGCAAACTGCAATTCCACTCCCTTTCAATGGTCTGTTTAAATTTTAAACCCTCCCATGGATGAAATCCCTGACTAGGTCATGATGTAACTTCCCTCACAGACTTGCTCAGAGGTGAGCTTTGCTAGTCTCCTAGGCATCTTTCCATCTGGTAGAGTTAACAATCTAGATGAACTATCAGGCAGGATGCTAGTGGCTCATACCTGTAATCCTTGCTACTCAAGAGGCTGAGACCTGAGGATATCTGTTTGAAGCCAGCTGAGGTAATAAAGTCTATGAGACTCTTATCTCCAGTTAACCACCAAAAAGCCAGAAATGGAGCTGTGGCTCAGGTCTAAGAGCACTAGACTTGAGCAAAAAGCTCAGGGATGGAGACCAGGCCCTGAGTCCAAATCCAAGGACACACACACACACACACACACACACACACACAAACACAATTAACCATTAGCTCTCAGCAAACAGAAATAAAGGTGAAATGTCCATTGGCCATTGCTCCTGGGGTAAGCAACACAGTCCACTGGCCCAAATTCCTTCAGAGTGATTTTGATCTAATACAAGCTACACCACTCAGCTGCAAGACACACCATTTCTGAAGTACATCAGGATTCAGGATGACTGGGTGATGGGCCAGGAATGGAGAAAGGCACTTCAGTGGCAGATGGCAGATGAGTTCTGAGGGACCTCAGGGCTGGGCACTGCTATTTTGGCCCAAACCACCAGCAGATGTGTCACAATGGTGCTTTAGAGTACATCTTCCAAAGGATCCTCAAATCACCAGCAGGGATCATCTGAGTCTGCTCCCATCATCGGCCTAGATGGACAGTCCTTCCAGTGTTAGTGATAACAACGGAGCGACACCTGAAGCCAGCATTCATTGAGTGCCTGCTGTATGCCGCATTCTAAGTATTTTCCATGTATTGGCATGTTTTATCCCCAGGAGTGCCTAGCTTTATTGTCCCCTTGTGACTGAGCAAAGTCAGACAGCAGGAGGCTAAGTCCCTTCGTCTGACAACCAAGAAGCAGGAGAGCAAAGGTCTGCCTGATGCCTGAGTCCACATGGCTGGCTGACAAGGTCCCCAGTGCTTTAAAGGAGAATCCTCTCCCGGAACTTGCATCCTGGAGTGGAGCTCCTTTCACATCAACTCCCTTCCAAGGAGACAGCCTTGCAGCGGTGACATCATCTCAAAGCTCCCCTCCTGTCTTTAGCTCCAATCTCAAAATACCACTGACCGTGGCTCATGGGTCACAAAGTAAGGAGCCTTTGCATTTGAGTCAGCCTCCCCTCAGATGTTTCCTTGAACAGGGCACCCGGAGCCTTGGGAGTGGGCTGTGGGCTGGGTAGAGAAAGGAGAGCATCACCTCCATCCTTCCTGACAGGGCCTTGTGTGAGGAACTCCGGTCCATGCAGTACTGTTTGCTGTAGAGTTCTCATGGCAGCTCTGTAGACATTCCGAGTTCCAGGCTCCATTAGGAGGACCTGGCGAGCACACACAAAAGCACTCTACTTCTCTACTTTGAGAACCCCAACCTGAGGTCCTGACACCTCCTTAGCCAGCCATGAACACATGAGTTCAATTCTTTCCATCTTGCGAGACTGCCCAGCTATAGCCTTAGAATTTGAGGTTCCCAGCCAAGGACTGGCTCAAGGTGCATTGGGAAGCCTTGGGTCAGAGTGAGTCAAGTTTCTCTAGCAACAGCTACATTCCCCAAGACCCAGCTCCCTTCTTTCTATTTCTTTTCTATTTAACTCCAAGCTCTTCCTACCTCAGGGCCTTGGTACTGGCTGTTCCCTTCCAAAGCCTTTCATAGTTGTCTCCTCCTCCCACTGCCTCTGTTTTCTCTGGGGCTGACTCCTCCCAGGCCTCCTCCATCATGGATCCCTGCTCCATTTTTTCCCCCATGTCTCATTCTCACAGGAAGCGTCTGTGTCTTGTTTCTCTCTGTACCTCAGTTTCCACACCTGGTGGGGTGACTAGTGAGTTCACATGTGCCTGGCACATAGTTACCACCTTCCTGGTGGTATGAGCCATATCCTGGCATGGCGGCGGGGTTGCAGATGTGGAGGAACGGCTGGGCATGCTTAGAGTGCATGGCCTTCGGTGCAGTAGTGCCGATGTTTGGTTCGCTCTTCCAAAATCGCCACCCAACTTCCACAAAAGAAACACTGCTGCCACACTTTCTCACGGCAATTAAGCACATTCACTTTGACCTTGCTTTGGGGGCCCACCATTTGTCTTGGTGGGGGGAGGCATATTTTCACAAAATGAAGGACTCAGCAGATGACACAATGGATAACACGGGACCGAGAGCTCGTGGGCATCTGCTGAGCACCAAAATGTGCGCGGGGATCTTTAAAGTTTTCGTTTTGGAAATCTCATTGTATTTGTTTGCTTATGTATTTATTGGCCACATTCGGTCAAAACCTCATGTGATGGATGCATGCATGCACGAATGTGTTACTGGTACTATTCTCAGCATCTTGCAATGGCACCATCTATGTACTGAGCCCCCCTTGAGTGAATTCGCATGAACTTGTGCATTGGCAAGACTCAGGCTCTGGAAAGCCCCTCCTCCAGCCACGCCCCCGCCATCCCGGCCACGCCCTCCTCCTGTGTAATTAGCCAATAGGGCAAAGCCCAGCCCCTGGGGCTTCACGCCCAAAGCATCTCCCAAAGATGAAAAGCTCATTTGTAAATAACTACATAGCAATATCTAAAATTTTGGTTGCATTGTGAGGCCTGGTGCCTTCTCCATTCACTAATAATGACAGACCACTTAAAAAAATAAATAACACATATAATTTAAGCAATGAAAACAAACAGCGAGTGCTGGCTTTCCCTGGGGAAAATATTTTCTCTGTTTCCTCCAGGCGGGCCCCACAGTGCCCTGCCTTGGCCTCCCCTGCTGAGCTGCCTCCTCAGCGGGGGGCCTGGGAGCCCAGCTCTTGCAGAAAGCCATGGTGGGGAGGAGACTCAAGAGCGCACAGCCCCTTCCTGGAGAATCTGGGTGCTTCTCCTTGGGTCTGGGGACTGGATGGAGCTCCTTTCTCCCTCCACACCTATGTCCACTCTTTCCTGGCACCTTCTCTATCCCCCGGGGATTTCAAGTGCAAGTACCTAGAGGAGGAGTTCACAGGCCAAGAGCCTGAGCCAAGTAGATGGGCAATAGGGGCTGGTGAGGCTTGAGGTAAGTTCAATGGCAGATCTCCATCCCAGGAGAACAAACCTTACCTGTGTCTGCTCTACAGAAAGGCAGGCCTGACCTTAAGCCAGTCTCCTGACACACAGACACACAGACACACACACACACAGACACACACACACACACACACACACATACACACACACACAAAGGCAATGTTATCCATTTGGATTTATACAGGCATCCTCCCAAACCAGGTGTAGATATGAAACCCCAGGCTTGATGTGCCCCTTAGGCAACTGATCTACTTCTGAGCTACACCTCCAGACACCTTTTTTATGGTCTTGTTTTGTTGTTGCTGTTTAACACAGGGTCTCACTATGCAGATCAGACCGGTCTTGAATTTCTCAGCCTCCCAAATGCTGTGATTATAGGTATGTGTCACCACTTGGCTTCTAAAACACTGGTCCTTTTTGACTAGTACTGAGATTGAACTCATGGCCTCACACTTGCTAAGCAGATGCTTTACTACTTGAGTGAACCATGCCTCCAGCCTCTTTTTCCATTAGTTATTTTTCCAGAATGGGTCTTGCTTTATGCCCATGCAGGCCTGGGATGCAATCCTATTTGTGCTTCTCTGTGTAGCTAGAAATGAAAGGTACACAACATGGCACACAGCTATGGGTTAAGATGGAGTCTCCCAAACTTCTTTTTGCTTGGGCTAGCCTCACACAGAGATTGCTTCCAGTCTCCTAAATAGCTGGGATACAGGTGAAAGGATCCATCACATCCACACAGAGGCAGCCAGGCACAGGAGAAAGATTATCACAAGGTGTCTTAGAGGAGCTGTAGTTCCCAGAGATACTATACTGGCTTGTGCTGGCCTTTTTTTTTTTTTTTTTTTAGGTGTTTCAAACCCAGTTCCTATTGCCTCCAGCACTGTGATGACTGAACTGTCTGTGCTAGGAAGGAGGAAGCATTTATTTTGGCTCAAAATTTTAAGGCTTACAACCCATTGTCACTGGGCCACACCCGTTCTCCTGAGGCAAGGCTGAAAGAACATTGGGCAGAGAGAAGGTAGTGCTACAGAGCTGCTCACTTCAAAGAAAGTAGAGGCTGAAGGGGGTTGGGGATTTAGCTTAATGGAAGAGCACTTGCCAGGCAAGTGCTGAGTTCAGACCTCAGCTCTGGAAGAGAAAAAAACTATACCAAGAAAGTAAAGGCTGAGCTCCCCCCTACTATGCCCTTTAAAGGCAGGTCCCACCAGGCTTCCTCTCCTGAAAGCTCCACCCACCACCCTGCAGTGACATCAGCAGATTGACATGTGAGCCTTGGATCCAAACTTGACAAATATGTATGTTCCAGACCCAACAAACATGGCACACTCATGTCCCCTTCAAAAGCACAGGAAGCCTTGCCTGCTCTTAACTCAGAAGACTTGATTGGCTATTTAGATGAGCAGCTATTATATTATTTCTGTTTTTCTTCTTGCTTTCTATTTGTGCTTAAAATGCTATTAATTTTCCTCTGAGGCTAAAATATAACATTTTCCTTTTGAAATAGATCTGTTTCAGTCTGTCAAAGGAAGCCCATTTAAAAATCCTTGATGATCAAGATGCATTGTACTCATGATCTGACTTGTTGAACTGAAACCCTTTTGTACAACTACTTAAATTAAAAAAAAAAAAGAATCCTTAATCAAAAACAGCACAGGGAACATGTGGCCCTTAAAACACATGGGGAAGCCAGCACTAGTGACTCATGGCTTCAATCCACCTATTCAGGAAGCTGAAATCTGAGGATCATGATGCGCCAGGCAGGAAAGTCTGTGAGACTCTTATCTCCAATAAACCACTCCGAAAAAGCCAGAAGGGGCACTGTAGCTCAAGTGGTAGAGTGATAGCCTTGAGCACAAAGAGGCTCAGGGACAGCCCCCAGGCCCTAGGATCTATAAAATTTAAAAATAAAATAAATAATAAAATCTAAAAAGAACTCATGAGAAGCTGGGTGCTGGGAGTCCTGTTTATAATCTTAGTTAATCAAGAGGCTGAGACTTGAGGATCATAAGTTGGAAGCAGTCCAGGCCAACAAATCAGAGATACTCTTATCCCCAGTTAACCTCCAAAAAGCCAAAAATGGCTCAAGAGGTAGAGTGATAGCCAGCCTTCGAGGGAAAAAGCCAAGTGAAAGCTTGAAGCTCTGAGTTCAAGGCTCTCAAGACTCAGTATCTGCACAAAAGCAACAACAAACACCCCACGAGGGTGGGCCAGTGCACTGAAATTTGGGGTACATGCTGAAGTTCTCTCTGTTCACCTCTAGAAGTACCATTGTAATTTGCATCTTGCAGAGGTCAGGTGAGAAGCTCATACCCAAGATACTGCCCCAGAAGACCCTGGATGGAAGCTCCAAGGTGGCTGTGACAGGAGGTCCAGCACCTAACAGAGGCCTCCTGGAGCATCTGTCACCCAGGGCCTCTGGGACCTCCAGGGGTCCCCCTTGGACTCAGGATTTCTGAATGTAATGGCGATAGAAGCCAGAGGCTTGGCCAGAACCCTGCTCAGAACTGGAATTTAAAACAATTTGGGTGAGAACACTGGAGACTTGAGTACGGTGCTGGGGGGCCTCCTGGAGAGGGGTGACCACCTGCATGTAACTGGTCACTTTCATTTTATTTTGGGTCCGGTCGTGGCCTTGGACTCTGAGCCTGGGCGCTGTCCCTCAGCTCTTCAGCTCAAGGCTAGCGCTCTACCACTTGAGCCACATCACCACTTCCAGCTTGTTTTTTGTTTATGGGTGCTGAGGAATCGAACCCAGGGCCTCAAGCATGCAAGGCAAGCGCTCTACCACTGAGCCACCTTCCCAGCAACTGGTCGCTTTCAATGGGGAGCCCCAGCCCACAGCACGGCACGGAATAAACACTGAGAAGGTGGGCATGCTCATGGGAAGGGGTGGCGGGGCTTGGGTCCCTGCCGTGTTCTAAGTGTACTTCTGGCTCTGAGGAAAGGCCAGGCTCAGAGCCAAGGCACAGAGGCCTCAGGAAATAGGAGGCCACAGAGTCGGAGGAATAGCCACCCGAGGCCTCAGGAGGGAGGCTTGGAAGACACAGCCCAGCTGCCTTTCCAATACAGCCCTCAGGATGTGAGACCGTGACTTCCAGGTGGCTCAACCCCCCACCCAGCATGTGGATCATTATGGCCCAGCCTGGACCACTGCCTGTGCGGCCATGCGCTGGCAGCCCTGGAAGCTGTCTCTTAGGACCTCTGCTCAGAGGCGGCACACTCTACAGCCAAGGCCCAAGCCCTCCCCGCTCTCTTCACACCCCTGCCCAGCCTCACCAACATGTGCTTCCTGTCTGATGGGGAGAGCTCCACTCACTGAAGTAGTGACCCCCAACTGGGGGTGACCCTTCCCACACCCCAAGACCATGTCCTGTCACATTGCCAGGGGAGGTGTCTCTGTCATTAGTGGGTACAGGCCAGGAGGCAGCTAAGCACCCTGCCGAAGCACAGGGCCACCCTCACAGCGGACTCTGCCACCCAGCGCAGCCTCAGTACCAAGGCAGGGAGGGGCATTTCTTCCTTACAGAGCCACTTGCTTATCTTTGGAAACTGAGCAAGTCCATTCTCCAGGCAACACAAAAGGTAGTTGGGCTGGCCTCTCTTTCTCTGCAGCCCCCAGCACCTGGAACTTCCTGAGCCTGAGGCCGTTCCTTCCCTACCCAGCCTCCTGCCAGAGCCTGTGTGCATGTCCCTATGGACTTGTATGAAGCCGCTGACCTGTGACTAAAGCCAGCTGAGCTCGCCTTATTCTCTAGGCGCAGACAGTACGCCATTAACTGAGAGGCCAGGTCCCAGAAGAGCAGCTTGAAGCATGGGCTGGGAAGAGAGGGGCACTGGACAGGCGGAGAGGAGGGAGGAGCCTTGAGCAGTGGGACAGGAGCTGGAGGGGCTCAAGTACTCATTGTTATAATCAGCACAATGTGATCCTCAAGGCAGTCTCCCCCCAGCTGCTCAGTCCACCAAGCCCCCTCCTGCCAAACCCAGTGTCCTTCCTCATTCCCAAGGAATTGATGAGGAAAACGATAGAAAACCAGGCCGATTTTCTGCAGAAACTCAGGTTATCTAAATTACGGCTTGGGTTTCTGTTGTTGTTTGTTTTGTTCGTTGTGATGGTCCGAGGGCTTGGTCCAGGCTCAGGGCCTCGGTACTGTCCGTAACCTTTTTTGTTCAAGGCTAGCTCTCTATCACTTGAGCCACAGCTCCACTGTCAGCTTTTATTTTGGTGCTGAATTGAGATAAGAGTCTCAAGGACTTTCCTGCCCAGGTTGGCTTTGAATCGTGCTCCTCAGATCTCAGCCTCCTATGTAGTAGCTAGGATTACAGGCGTGAGCCACCAGCGCCAGTCTGAGTGCCCAAATATAGAATTACTAACCCCAAGAGGTCCCAGAACCCTGGAGAACCTGGTCTATAACCCAGCCCAGCTCCTGTGCGAAGCAGCGGCCTGCCCACAAGTAAAGGTTCTACCCCTGGCTTCCATTGATTGAATTGATTAGAACCAGGGGCCAATCAACACCCTTCTCCACACAACTGTACATCAGGACAGTGTGGCCTTCAGATGGTGGTGGGCAGGGAGACAGAGGTCCTTGTCAGAGGTATTTAGCCTATGAGAAGTAGGGACATCCACAACACACCCAGCAGAACCAAAGCAGGGTCCCATGGACTGCAAGGAGCAACAGGCTCCAGTCTCGAAGTAAGTGCCAGGGGAATGTAGCCAGGGCCCCAAACCAGAGTTTAGGCCAGATGATAGGGGAAATGGTGGTTGACTGAAACACTAAGGCCTCCCTTAAGCTCTCCCCCAAGGCAATACTGAGAATCTGGCTTTCTGACACTTTTCTGATCTTACAATAGATGTACCCTTCTGATTCTCTGGGCATTCTAGACATGCTCTAGCCTCAGGGCCTTTGCACTGGCTGTGGTACTTGCTTTTTGGACCACAGTTCTAAAAAGTCCTGCATAGTTTGTCCTCTCCCTCTGCTCAAATCTACTCATACTTTGATTGGTGAGTTTTTCACCACCTACCTTCCTTAAAATAGCTCCCTCATCTTACCCCTAGTCCCATCCATTTCTGCATCTTGTTTTCCTAGTTTAATTGTGCTGTTAATCATTATGTGTGTGTGTGTGTATGCGTGTGTGTGTTGTGTGTCTGTGGATTAAATGAGGTAAGTATCTTAACATACTTGGTCCACAGTGAGCCCCTATAAATATTAGTGGCTATTTTTAACTAATACATATATAAGTATGCATGTATATTACATATAATTACACATATATTGATACTGATTTGGTTTGGTATGGTCTCACCCAACAAGGACCTGACCTACTTTGGCTTGTGCCTGGCACATACTGGTTCATAAGTATTAGTCAGAGAAGGAAAGAGCAGAGAACCTTGGGTAGCTTGGATTCTAATCTTGGTTTTGTGTCTGCCCCTCAGCAAGATGACCTAGGATAGGTCAAGTTCCCTCTCTGTGGCTCAACCTCTTATTTATAGGGCAGGGCAGGGCAGGACTAAATGAGAAAGCAATAATATGACTTCTCCCTGATCTGCTGCTGGAGGGGTATCAGGAAGAGAAGTCTGCGTGCAGGGCCTGGCGGGAACTGAAGTGGATAACAAATGCCAGCCACGTTGTTCATTCAAGGGATGGTTCATGCACGACTCTTCAATCAGTCCATCTGCAAAATGGGAGTGCTGTGGAAAATTATTACAAGAAGTGTGTGGTGCCTAGTGAGCCCTCCTTTCCTTTCCTTTATTTTTTATTATTTATTATTTATTTTATTGCCATGCTGAAGGGTGCCATCCCTTAGCTCAAAGCTGACACTCTACCATGTGAGCCATAGCTCCATTTCTGGCTCTTTACTAATTAATTAGAAATGAGTCTTATAGACTTGCTTGCCAAGGCTGTCTTAGAACGGCAGCCCTCAAATTTCAGCTTCCTGAGTAGCTAGGATTACAGATGTGAGCTCTAGTTTTAATTAATGTACACAGAAACACACACATTACCAACAAACACCTAAAACTATCACCCAATCTGCCTTGCCTGACAGAGGCCCCAGAGGTCTGCAGCCAGCATGTACCTCGGACCCCACCAGAGAAGACTCAGGGGAGCCTTTCCCACGCTCCTTGCCTCCCAGCAGATGCCAACCATTCCGTCTGGGGTTTTCCTTCCCCATGCCTTCTTCAGACCACGGTGCCCAGGAACAGGCATCCAGGTCCCTGTTAAGTTAAAAGCCCCATGCATTGCTCAGAGCTGGTGGCTCACACCTGCAATTCTAGCTTCTCAGGAGGCTGACATCTGAGGATCACAGTTCAAAGCCAGCTGGGACAGGAAAATCTATATAAGACTCTTATCTCCAAGTAACCAGCAAAAGAGCTAGAAGTGAGCTGTGGTTCAAGTGGTAGAACACCAGCTTTGAGTGAAAAAGCCAAGGGACAGAGCCCAGGTTCTGAGTGCAAGCCCCAGTATACACACACACACA
>NW_012267322.1:2937622-2949399 GCF_000151885.1 Dipodomys ordii | reverse complement strand
ACACACACACACACACACACACACACACACACACACACACACCAGCCCCATGCAGGCCTGGAAAACTGCCGCTTCCCCTGCAGAGCCCAGACCACCAGGCTGAGCAGCCACTGAGCCTCACGGTGTTTGCTCCTTATTAGGCATCATTAGGTACACAGTAATTACAATAATTATGCACACTGCTCAGGCGACCATCCTCAGTAACAACCACGGCTATTCAGAAGTCATAATTGCTGAATGGAGACTAAAATGATGGCTAATTAGATGTCAGATGCTCCCCCTCCCCAAATCACACCCCACCCCATCATCTCTATATCCCAAATGCCCCTGGAAAACCAGGACCCTTGATCAACCCAAAGAACACAAAACAAATGATCTGGTCTACAGAAGAGCACAGTGGTGGGGCCTGCGTGGCTGGGGAGAGCAGACATGTATGGAGGAGGATGTGGGGGTGGTCATCACTGAAAATGAAAAGAATGTGGGGGCAGAAAGGGGCTGAAGACTTTGGGCTGGGAGCCAGGCTATGGAATCCTGGGGACCAGGAACAGCCCCGAAAGCCCATGGGACATTTTGGAAAACACCACGAGTTCTTTATAAGGGAGTGTGGAGGTCAGCTTTCCATGGCTGTGACAGAGTGTCTGGGAAACTCAGCATGAAAGAAGGGAAGGGGTATTCAGCTCACTGTTTCAGAGCTTTCCCTTGGTGGAGGGTTGGTGGGGTTGCTTTGGGCCTATGGCCAGGCAGTGCATTATGGTAGGGACACCTGACCAGGCAAAGTTGCCCACCAAATGGCAGCCAAGAAGGTGGATCCAGACTCCCAGGGTGGCTATCGGTGACAAGCCACAATGGCCTACCTTCCTCCCACTGGGACCTCTCTCTTAAAGGTTCTACCAGCTCCCCAGCTCTCTCAGCACCACAGGTTGGGGACCCAGCCTTCAATGCACGAGCCTTTGGGACATTTAAGATCCAAATCACTACAGGAAGTGAAGTGATTAAAAAAAAAATGAAGCAAGCACAAAACTGTCTTGAAAGAAGCCAAACCTGTTTATCATGGAGAGCTGGCTCCTCTCCCCCTCTGATACACTTTCAGAGGATTCCTGGGAAATGGTCTCTAACACACAGGTTTGCTAATCCCACACTGGGGTAACCCAAGGAGATGTCAGGTTCCACACTTATGTGGGGTGCAGCCTGGATATCAGGAGTTTTTAATCCCAAGTGCCTCAAAAATGCAGCCAAGCATGGGGAAACCTGCTTTCTCCCCTGAATATTCAAAAGATCTTTCATTCTGCCTAGGTTAGTGTCAGAGTTTCCCCACTCTGGCCTCAGTTTCCCCATTTGCTGATATGAAGGTATTGTCTTTGATGACTTCTAAGGGACTCCTGCTTGTCAGATTCCTTCTTCTAGGGGTCGCTTAGAGCATGCTGGGAGTGTGGGAACAGAAGGGAAGCAGAAGAATTGGAGTCTGCCCAATGATTTCTGTGTTCACTTAGATCTATGCAGACTCATCCCTAATGCCCCAGAATGTAGTATAAAATAGCGAAATTTTCCTTGCCCTCAGAAACCATCAAGAAAGGATCCTTGTACAGAAACCCTTAAATAACAGTGCAGGGAACTTGTGCCATTAAAACTCAGGAAGAGTCCAGAGCTCGTGGTTCATGCCTGTAAGCCTAGCTACTCAGGAGACTGAGATCTGAAGATCATGGTTTGAAGCCACCCAGGCAGGAAAGCCAGTGAGACTCTTATCTGCAATCAATCACCAAAAAAGTAGAGATCTGGCTCAAATGGTAGAGTACTAGCCTTGAGAAGAAAAGTTAAGTGATTAATGATATGATTATTGGATAATTTCATTTAAAAATGGAGATGGGGAGGGAACTGGAAATCCAGAATTATATATCCAGCAAAAAATACTATTCAAAAGTAACTGAAATAAAGACAGTTTCAGACAAACAAATGCTGAAAGGATTTGGGCTAGAAAAGGGCATAAAGAACAAGAGAATGAAATGGAATTGTAGTTTATAGGTTTCTTTCATTTGAAGTGAATCAGTAAAATGGTAATTCTAAGAAGATTATGATGAGTGGGTTAGTTCAAATACAAATGGTTATATCTTAAAGAGAGAGAGAAGATATGTATAGGAAAGCAAATGAAATACAAAAATGTTCTGACCAAGTGTAGTGACTCATAATCTTAGCTACTCAGGAGGTAGAGATCCTGAGGATCAAGGTACAACACTAGCTTAGGCAAAACTTAGTGAGACCCTAACTCAACCAATAAGCTGGGCAGTGTGGTGCTAGTCCATGATCCCTGCTACTCAGGAGGCATAAATAGTAGGAACACAGACCACTCCAGTCCACTAAAAAAGGTGAGATGCTATTCCAAAAGTAACTAAAGCAAAAAGAGTTAAGGACATGGCTCAAGTAGTAGAAAGCCTTGTGAAAGGACCTGCGCCACATGTGAGCAGGCATGCGCACGCACACACATGCGCGCACACACACACAAACACACACACACACACACAGAGTATTTGGTATGTCCAAAATAAAACAGAAAGTGAAGGCAGGAAGAAAAAAGATAGGTTTATAGAAAACAAATATAAATTTATTAGTTTATGCCAACTATATTGATATTATAAATATTTGAAATTATAAATATTTGAAACATGGCACTCAAAAGTCAGATACTGACATTCCATATCAGACAAGCAAAACCAACTCTATTACTATGAAAGGAACATTTTAGATATTACAACATTAATTAAAAGGAATGGAAGGAAAGAAACACAAAGAGCAAACATAACAAAGCAGGTATAGTTACATTATCAGAAGAGAAGATTTCAAGGCAAAGAGCATTTCTATGTACATTTTGTAATTATAAAAGAAACATCACTAGGATATAGTAATAGCTTTTCAAAATATATTAAACAAAAAATGTCATAATTTAAAAAAAGGAAACAAACTCACAATCATAGTAATTTATTTTAGAACTTCTGTCATGGTAGTTAGTAAAGACTTTTAGATAATAAAAATCAGTAAGGATATATGAAAAATAAGGTCAAAGTTTATAGAAATATTAAGCCCAGTAATAGTAGAATATATATCCATTTCAAAAACATGAAGCAGTTGCCAAAATAGACCATATGTTTGAGCAGAAAATAAGTCAAACATATTTCAAAGGATTTGAACTTTACAGAGTATACCAATAGAGTAATTAATTTAGAAATAAACCAATAACAAAAGAATATCTAAAAACTTCAAAAATTTAGAAATTACACAACACTGATAAATGTCCCCATAGATTTAAAAATATTACTACATTTTTGTCACATGTCTATTTTCATTTCCTTTGAAATACTTTTATATATTTTGATCAATATTTTCTTTGAAATATTTTTTATCCATGGGACATTCATCAGCATTTTATGATATCTAAATAAGTTTCCTAGACATCTTTTCTCTTCAGCTCTAAATATTTATATAAGAAAAACATGAAAGAATTCTCAATGCTCTAAATCTCTACCTTAAGGAATGAGAAAGGGGAAAGCAAATTAAGTTCAAAGAAAGTAGAAGATAAGCAATGATCAAAAAAAAAAACAAAAACAAAAACAAAAAACAAAACCAGGCTCCAGTGGCTCATACTTGTAAGCCTAGTTACTCAGAAAGGTAAGACCTGGAGGATCATAGTTTAAAGCCAGCTCAGGCAGAAAATTCTATCAGACTCTGTCTCCAAAATAACCAGCAAATAGCCAGACTGAAGGCATGACTCAAGTGGTAGAGCACCAGCCATGTCAAAAAATCCAAGTGTGAGTGTGAGGCTCTGAGTTCAGATACCAGCAAAAAATAATAAATATAATAAAGAATAAAAATGAGAACAAAACATAAAGCACCCTAATAACCATGAATATTACCAAAGTATCACCAAAAGATTTTTGATACTTTGAAAAGATTAATAATAAAATGTAAACATGCCAACCAATAGTCAAATACTGACATTCTGAATCAGACAAACAAGACCAGCTCTATTATTATGAAAAGAACAGTTTAGATATTACAACATTAATTAAAAGGAGTGGAAGGAAAGAAATACAAACAGCAAAAATAAGAAAACTGGTACAGTTACATTTTCAGAAGAGAAGATTTCAAGGCAAAAAGAATTTCCAAGTACATTTTGTAATTACAAAAGAAAACATCACTAGGAATTGGCAATAATCATAAATAATCATCTTCTAGGGTTTCCTGGCAAGAATGATCAATATAAAGAAAATTCCAATTTTAAAAATTAAAATGGAACCTCACTTCAACTTCTACAAATATCAAAAGAAAGATAAGGGACTAAACAGTGTTGGGACAATAAATTTGACAACCTAGATAAAATTTAAATATATATGTATATATATATACATATTTAAAAGCAAAATTTACCAAAAGAGGGTAAGAATAAAACAGAGCAGGTGAATAGCTTTTGATCTGTCAAGAAAATTCATTACTAATAATTCCCCCACAAAAAACTCAGCTCATATGGTGTAAATGGTGAATTCTACTAAACACTGAAGAGTAAATATTACCTCAATCTTGCACAAAATCTTTCAGAATACACAGGCAGCAGAAATACTTCCAATTCGTTTTATGAGTTCACTATCACCCTAATATCAAAGCCAGACACAGAAGAGGTAACATTGCCAGAAATAGAAAAGTAAATAAGTAAGAGCTACATCTGGGCTTGGCGCTGGTGGCTCATGCCTATAATCCTAGCTACTCAGAAGCCTGAGATCTAAGGATCATGTTTTGAGGCCAGGCTGGGCAGGAAAGTCTTTGAGACTCTTACCTTCAATAAACTGCTCCGAAAAGGCCAGAAATGGCATTGTGGCTTAAGTGGTAGAGCACTAGCCTTGAGCAAAACAGCTCAGGGACAGTGTGCAGGCCCTGAGTTCAAGCCCCAAGACTGACAAAAAATAAATATAGTAAGATTGGGTTAAGAAAAGAAAACGTACTGCTAAATATAATAAATAATATATTAGTTAATTAATAAAAACTCCATCAATAAAGCAGAACTGCCAGAATCAGCATTCTTAGGACTCTGGAATCTAATCAAAAACGTTTAAAAAGCAGAATTGTTATTAAAGAAAGAATCATTCAATTTGAGTAAGAGCATTTGTAGCACTTATCTACCTGTAACCACATCCGTATGGGCTCATGTGCGCATGCGTGCGCACACACACACACGCGTGCACACACACACACTCACACATTCCTCGTGCGGTTTGCTGGTCCCAGAGAGAGAAAATATACACTTATGGATATTAAGGTGTCCTGCAGATTCCTGAAGAATCAGACAGGGGTTTACCTCTGCCAGCCCATCCCAGCCAGGCTCCCTGACAAAACTCTCTCAGATGACAACTGTCAAAAGCATTTAAAGGCAAACAGACTAGCTACAGCCATCTGGAGCAAGGGATGACAGACTAGAAATGTGGCAAGCAAACAAAAAATCTTGGAAGGGAAGTGGCTAGGCCAGGAATGGAGAAGGTGATGACAATTTGGGGGTTGAGTGTTTGTTATTGTTATTTTTATGTGCTTTCGTTTTTTGCTCCTTTGTTTAGGTTTAGGATTTTGGCGCCAAGAATTTCAGGAAAGCCTACCTGACTACTCATCTAGCAGAACTGGGATGATAATGAATACATAGGACAAAAACTACAAGATTTTTTGTTGCTAGTCTTGGAGTTTGAACTCTGGGCCTAAACACTGTCCCTGAGTTTTTGTGCCCAAGGCTAATGCTCTACCTTTGAGCCATAGTTCCACTTCTGGCTTTTGAGTAGTTAATTGCAGATAAGAGTCTCATGGACTTTCCTGCGTAAGCTGGCTTCAAACTGTGATCCTCAGAACTCATCTTATGGAGTAGCTAGAATTGATAAGACTTATTTAAAAGAAAAACAAAAAGTTTAGAAAAATCACTAAACAAACTGGGCACTCTCACAAGTTCACGCCTGTAATCCTAGCTACTTAGGAGGCTGAGATCTGAGGATCACGGTTCAAAGCCAGCCTAGGCAGGAAGTCCATGAGACTCTTATCTCCAATTAATCACAGAAAAAGCCAAAAGTGGAGGTGTGGCTCAAGTAGTAGAATACTAGCCTTCAGCAAAAGGAACTCAGGGACTGGGCTCAGACCCACAGTTCAAGCCTCAGGACTGGCAGAAAGAAAGAAGGAAAGAAGGGAGGAAGGAAGGAAAGAAAGAAAGATGGAAAGAGAGAGGGAGGGAGGGAAGGAGGAAGGAAGGAAGGAAGGAAGGGAAAAAGGAGAGAGAAAGAGGGAGAAAGGAAGGGAGAGAGGGAGGGAGGGAGGGAGGAAAGAAAGAAAGAAGGAAGGAAGGAAAAAAGAAAGAATCAAACAATAAACTCATGGGAAGGAAAAACTGATTTCCAAGGGTCCTTGCTTTTTTTAATATTGAAAATGTCCAGGTTTCACAAAAAAATTACATATGAAGAACTAAGAATGTTTAACTGATTCACAGAAACAAAGGGTGATTCTTGAGGAAGAATAGGTAGGATTTATTAATCAAAGACTTCAACTTATTTTAAATATGCTCAAGGAGCTAAAGGACATGAGGTGAATAAAGCCTCAATGTGTAAACAGTATCAACTTAAAAAGACATTTAAAATATATGTTAAGGAAAGAATGCAACACAAATCCTGGAGCAGACTAGTACAATAATTGAAAGAAAAAAATTCATGTTCAACATCAGACTTGATTGGACTGAATTTTAAAAATTCCGTGAACTTGGAAAGAGATTGGTTGTGATTATTTGATCTGTGATACAGAAAGTAAAAAGAATAGAGGAAAGCAGCACCTAAGAGTCTGTAGAAGCAAGGTCACATAGGCCTACTGGGAATATCCAAGAAAAGTGAGAAAGAAAAGATCAGAAAGAACATTTGGAGAAATGATGGCACAAAACTCCCCAACCATAATGAAACACAGGTATCGACACCTCAACAAGCCCAAGTAAAATAAACACAAAGAGATTCACCAAGACACATTATAATCAAACTGCCAAAGACAAGAAGAGGACTGTAGAAACAGAAAAAGGGAGTCAACTCATATACAAGGGAGTCTCCATAATGCATAATGTGGCTAATGGATTTCTCTCAAGCACTATGAGGCCAGGAAGCAACAGGAGAACCTACTTAAGGTGCTTAAAAGGAAAAGCTGTAAGAAAAAAAATCTATTCCCAGCAAAATTACAAACAGGAAAGAGAAGTTGGGATATCCCCAGATAAATAAAAGCTGAAGGAGCTCACCACTAGCAGATCTGCTCTATAAGAGATGCCAAACAAAAGCGGCTCTTCAACTTGAAATGAAAGGACACCAGAAAGTAACTTGAAGCCATATAAAAATCACTGATGAGGATAACTGCAAAGAGAAATTTAAAAACCAGGACGGTTACATACTTTACTTGTAGCTCCTCTTATCCTTTTCCTTTCCTGGATGATTTAAAATACAATCTGTGTGAAACATGAATGACAGCCTGGTGGTGGTGGCTCACATCTGTAATCATAGCTAGTCAGTAGGCTGAGATCTGAGGATCACAGTTTGGAGCCAGCCAGGAAAGAAAAGTCCATGAGACTCTTATTTCCATTTAACCAGCAAAAAGTTGGAATTGGAGCATGACTCAAAAGGTAGGATGGCATGCTTGAGCAAAAACACTAAGGGACAGTGCCTAGACTCTATGTTCAAGGACTGAAAAAAATTCCTATGCAGATGAAAACCAAAAGAAAAGTTAAGTGGTTATACTAGCATGGGACAAGACAGACTTTAAGTAATTATTACAAGAAACAACCAAGAGCCTATATATCGATAAACAATCAACTCATTAAAAAGAGTCATGATTAAAATATCTCTTACCAACAAAACCCCAAAAGTAAGTGAATTTAAAATTAACAGGAATTAAAATAAAAAGTGCATAACGCTACAGTAGTGATTAAAAACTTCAATGCCCAACTTTCAATAATAGGTCTTAAAAACCCAACTGAACAGCATAGGAATAAAAAGTGCAAACATTTCTACCACAGAGTAGAATACAGGGTCCAGAGTTAGGCATCCATTTGATTCTGAATAAAGTTATAAAGACCATTAAATGAGGAAAGAGAGGTTATTTTGAACAAACAGTATGGAGACAAATGGGTAAATATAGGAGGCCCTACCCTCTGCCTCACAGCATACACAAAACCAGGATATATCACAGACCTGAATGTGAAAGCTAAATCATTTAAAAAGTAGAAGACAACACAGAAGGATATCTTCACTAACTGGATCGGTTCAAACGTTCATCAGACAAGGCATAGAAAACACTAAAAATGAAAGAAAGAAACAATAATTTAGGCTCCACCCAATTTTTAAAAATTGATCCTCAAAAGGTATCACTAATGGTGGTAATAGCAAACCATGAACAGGGAGAAAATATTGCAAACTATATCCCTGATGAAGAACTAGTTGTGATACATAAAGAACACCAACTCAGTAATAAAACTAAACAAAGAACTACCCTATGACCCAGCAATCCCACTTCTGACCACAACCATGCTTATTGCAGCACAATTCTCCATAGCCAAGATATAGAATCATCCTAGATGCCCCTTAATGGATGAATGGATGAAGAAAATGTGGTATTATTCATCTATTAGAAAAAAATGATATTGTACCATTCATAAGGAAATGGAATGACTTGGAAAAAATTATATGAAGTAAAGTAAGCCAGATCCAGACAAACAAAAGTTGCATGGTGTCCTTCATTTGTAGTAAATAGAATGTACCTATAAATCTAGAAATAAATGTGTTGAGATAGGCAGTATGCCAGTGGCTACAAGTTAACTGAAGTATAATAGACTCTATGGAGAGCCCAAGTAGTATAATTACGTAGTATAATCTTTGAGAAAGACTAGGTCAAAGCCCAGCAAAATCAACACCAGGAAATGGGTACATGCAAGAGGTGAGTAAGGCGAAGGGGAGAAGGGTAAATGAGTGAAAGGGGAAGAGGGAAGAATGCATATACTACTACAATGTATATACTACAAAATTGAGAAAAGTAAGGGAAGGGGTGGCTTGACGGGGGGAGAATGTTGAAGGGGATGACAGATCAAGACACATTATATTCATAACCTACTTTTATATATGGCACATCCTTTGTATAACTACTTAAAGATAATTTAAAGATGAAAACAAAATAAATAGAACAACAACACAATCAAACAACTAGCACAAAGTGAATAGACACTTTACAAAGCAGCATATATAAATGGACTACCATATGTATATAGAAACTACTCAACAGCATCTGTCTTCAGGAAAACGCAAATCAGAACCATAATGGGGTTCCTCAGGAGGCTGACATCTGAGGATTAAGGTTTGAAGCCAGAGCAGGCAGAGAAGTCTATGAGACTCTCATATTCAACTAACACTTAATAAACAAGACGTGGAGCTGTGGCTCAAGTGGTAGAGCACTAGCCTTGAGCACACACACACATAAAAGCCCAGAAACAGCACCCAGCCGCTAAGCTCAAGCCCTAGGTGGTCAGGCACAACAAAACAAAAACCATGATGAGGTATTTCTGCACACACAATAAACTTCATAATACTGATGATATCAAATACTGGCAAAAATTCAGAGAAACCAGAAGTCTCTCATGCTGTTAGAGTCAGAAGGAAACACACACCTTACCAACCACCAAATAAATCCACACCAATGTGGGAGATGAAAAGATATGAGCTTCAAATCACATGTACAAGAAAGCTCGTAGAAGTCATGATTATAACACCCCAACATGGAAACCACCCAAATGTCTGTTGTCAAGTGAATTATAAGCAAGGCAGGAGGTACCTGCAGGTAAAATGTAGAAACTGCTCATACCTGCTGTACCCGAATGAAGCTCATGTAACTTTGTCAGGAAAGGAAGCCAGACACAAGAGCCCACATGCACATGATTTCATTTACACAGAGTTCATAAGGGGAGCGTGGACTGGTGTTAACAAACATGCTTAGCTGATTTCCTGTGGGGAGGGAGGCCTTGAGTTGGAAAAGCAGGCGAGGGTTGTATGGCTTCCATGTGTTGACTGAGCTGTTAGATACATACCTGTCAAACTCTTCACACTGTAGACTGGTCATCTGCACACTTCAGTGTTTGACATTTTATCTCACTGTATTGAAAATCTCTTATACAAGCTGGGTGCCAGTGGTTCATACCTGTAACGCCAGCTACTCAGGAGGCTGAGATCTAAGGATCATGGTTTGAAGCCAGCCCAGGCAGGAAAGTCCAGTGACACCCACTTCCAATTAAAAAAAAACAAACTACTCAGAAAAAGCCAGAAATGGTGCTGTGGCTCAAGTGGTAGAGGGCTAGCCTTGAGCACAAAGAGACTCAGTGACAGTATCCAGGCCCTGTGTTCAAGCCCCATGCTCTTCTAAGGCTCTACCTGGCTCTACCCAGTTTCTAGAACACACAGCATGCACAAAGTATCTTCATATGTTGTACTAACTTGGACCTCTAGCAATTAGAGAGGCATTATTATGAAATTTTGACTAAATCAATAAGCTCTGTGTTTGATGACAGGTAAGAGCAGCATTACTTATAAAATAGCCCTGAAGTAACATTACTACCACTAGTAACAACAAAATACTAGTATTTCTTACTTCAAATGGAAACTTCATTCTTCCATTCAATACTTGTCTTAGTGCTGGATCATACCAACTTGCAAAGTGACTGTTAAATCTTTTTTGGGGGGGTCCGGTCGTGGGGCCTAAACTCTGGGCCTGGGCACTGGCCCTCAGCTCTTCAGCTCAAGGCTAGCACTCTACCACTTGAGCGAGCCACAGCGCCACTTCCGGCTTTTTTCTTTTTGCTTCTGTGGTGCTGAAAATCGAACCCAGGGCCTCATGCATGCAAGGCAAGGGCTCTACTACTGAGCCACCTTCCCAGCCCCATGGACTGTTAAATTTTCTAAGAAAAATGTGAGTGGGTTGCTAAAACACCCACGATTAAAAATTAGATTATATCACTTTGTTGCTGGTGGCTCACACCTATAATCCTAACTACTCAGAGGCTGAGGCTGGGAGGATCAAAAATCAAAGCCAGCCATCAGGAGACTCCATTGCTAATTAACCAGAAAAAAAGCTGGGCTGGAAGTGTGGCTTAAGTGGTAAAGCACCAGCCAACCAAGCAAGATCAAGGTCCTGAGATCAAGCCATGATACTGGCCAAAAAAAAAAAATTGTTTACACTTTTAATTAATTTATATTAAAAATAAAGTTAATTATTCCCTAAGCTCATTACTTCCTAACTCCTTGATTATTATCTCTGTTCTTGAGGATGATAGTTTTATTGTGGAAACACCATACAATTCATGTGTTCATGATACATGTTTCTACCTAAGTTCAAATTCAAGAATATCTCCTTCTGACTTTGAAGTTGGCAGTAGTAGAAATCTACACCACAGAACTCAGCCATTGTCAGGAAGCTAGGCTTCACATATTGCTCTATTGGTTGCATAGAAATTAAGGCAGAGAATGTTAACACAGCATGTTACACTTAAAAGCAAGTGGTACCAGGGCTGGGAAGGTGGCTCAGTGGTAGAGCACTTGCCTTGCATGCATGAGGCCCTGGGTTCGATTCCTCAGCATCACATAAGCATAAAGAAAAGAAGCCGGAAGTGGCACTATGGCTCAAGTGGTAGAGTGCTAGCCTTGAGCTGAAGAGCTGAGGGACAGTGCCCAGGCCCAGAGTTCAGGCCCCACGACCGGACC
>NW_012267322.1:2924489-2937572 GCF_000151885.1 Dipodomys ordii | reverse complement strand
AAAAAAAAAACAAGCAAGTGGTACCCAAAATCATTACATTGGTAAGTTTAGTGCAAAGCATTCCAAAACTATTTCTCTAATGGTCAAAACCTAGTACTCAATGTAACAGGAAATATCTCACACCATTGAATTGGGATACGGGTTTGACATACATCTTAGTTGTTTTAGTTTTATTTGCCTTCTCAATGAAAACCAAACTATCAGCTAACACTCTTTTGGGGGTGATAGTCCATTGTTCCCAGAGCTTGTCCAATAAGGGAGGAGAGTTTGGTAAAAAATCCCATTAAAAGTGTTTTGGGAGAATCAACTGACTATATGGGTTTACAAGAAAAAGTTCTGAACACTTTATTTGTAAATTGTGTCATATTCCTCTAGATTCATAAATTGTATAATTTATATATGTTCATACAAGCTTTTCTTGATTGAGCCAATTGTTAAATATTTGTACACATTACTGACTCCATTTTTGCCTCAACAGAAACATGTAAGGATGTAGATTATTGTAGGTTTCATAAAAGCAAAACAGAGGCAGGAAAGTAATTTGCTTACCTTGCTTACCAATGTAACTGACTGGGTACAAAGCCCAGTGTTTTGCCCACCACAGGCTGTTCCTAGAGCCTTGAAAGCCATCCGGAAGTCCTGCCTCCCCAGATCTCCACACTTCCATGTTCTCAGCCAAACCCACAGTCAGTGCTGCTTGGGGGCACAGATAGGACATGGATCTCATAGGAGCATCACTTCTCTGGTGCCCCCCCCACCCCGCCCCGCAGCCCAGGCCCCAGGAAAAGTTTCAGCAGCCCCTTCCCCTTCTGGCCCCCTGGGGGCCTGGCACAACAGGGCACTCGACAAACAGTCCAGTGACACCACAGTGAGTCCTTCTGAACACACCCAGGTGAGCCTGGAACACAAAATTATTTTCTTTAAGTCAAATCAAACTCTTCCAAGCTCTCATCTCAGACGTGGCCAGGGGACCAGTCCTAACTATGAGCCCAGGATGATTTCCGGAAGCAGGAGCAAGAAGAGCAAGACCTTGAGTTAGCCCTTTAGGCAGCCACAGGGCGGGCAGCCTCCAGCAAACCACCATGCTTGGCATAACTGGTTATTTGGCGAAGCAGACTGCTTCTCATCCATGCCTGGAGATACACACGTGCATTCATACACATCTAAACACTAGTGTAAGCCCAGAGGACATAAACTGGCAAGCCACACACACTGACACAGACCCCCTCCCCACAGCACGCCAGACACACCCCCCAAGGACATGCTGATGCACCCTATCAACTTGCACAGAGTGGCAGAAAAACAGCTACCTTGCTGAGGTACACTCACACACAAAGCCACAGACCCGCCTTCTCTGACACACTTCGTCATCCTCAGCCATAGGAACACACACACACACACAGAGGCATAGGCTGTGTCTGCACAGCAAACATGCACACACACACACACACACACACACACACAGGACTGCACAGACAGGTATATGCTTGTGTCTGCACAGCACACACACACAGACACAGACAGACCTGCACAGGTGTAAGCCTGTGTCTGCACAGCACACACACACACAGGTGCGCAGGCAGCACAGCCGGTGCCCAGGCGGAAGCTAGGCCTGCCACGCGGTTCCCGGGCCCATGCTGCCTCTCAGTGGAGAGGCTGGGCCTGCCCGCGCCCTCCCAGCCCCACCCTGCCCTCCAGTCATGTGGCTGGCAGGGGGAGGAGGCTCTGAGCAAGTGAAGGGGCAGAGATGAAATAATAATTCTGGCCGGTTTGTTCATTTCGGTGATAATTAGCGGTGCAGACACCCCGCCTCACCGGCCGCTCCAGGCTGATGGATGCCTGGTGGTGCCGAATGCAAATTAGCATAATTTCATTACCGAGGGACCCGTGAAAAGGTTCAATTATAGAGCAATCTCATTCATACCAGGGCTTGTTAAACTAATAGAAAGAGACAGGCCCCGCAGCTCTGAGAGGCAGACACGTGCTCAGAATGCAATTAACGTGGAACCCCTGGTACCTGGGCCACGCCTGGATCCCTAGGACCTGCCCAGGTCCTGCACGCATGGGGTCCCAAAGAACCGGGATCCGGAACCCGCGAGCCCCAAGAGCCCAGCCGAGGACGTGCAGCAGTTAAGCATCCAGGTGGGCCGACTTCACTCACAGCCCAGGTCAAGGCGAGGGACTCGTGGACCGGCTCCCACTGGGCATGACCAGCCCAAGGTAAATCTGGGGGAGGGGACACTCCGATGGGTGAGGTGATGCTCATCTCTGTCTTCCTGAGGTCTAATCTCTCCAGAGACGTTCAGCTGTGACTCAGTTTCTCCATTTTTATCAGCCACATCCGCCTGCAGGTCTCGGAGACACACACAGCCAGCAGAGGCTTCACCTCACCCACCCTAGCCCCTGCCCAGCACCCCAACATAGAAGTCTAGATACCCTGGAATCTGCTAGAAGCAGCTCCCAGCGGGGAAGGCTTCACAGGGATGTCATAACCACCCCCCTTATCTGACCTGCAAAAAGGGGCTATGCTTAGCATTCCACCTGAACCCCTTCCCTTCTCCTAGGGGCTCTGTACCATGGCCTCATGCCCCATATTCTCCCAGGCCCAGAGATTGCATGTGAGCTGAGTTGGGTCATATGATTTTACTGTATATACTTTTTATCACTTCTGTAATATTTGATTTCTTTCTTGCAAATTTAAGTAAAACAGAACAAGTCCCAAAATACCCCCAAGCTGGAGAGTGACTCACACTGTATATTACTGAACACATAAAAATATGCAGTGACTCAGAAGGGCCCAGCAAAAGTGACAACCCCCACAAAGGGCTCCATTGTTCACATGTTAAAGGTAAGGGGTGGAGGGGAGAGCTAAGGGACTGCCGTGTCTGAGGGGCCAGCTGAGACTCCTGACAGACTGCCCCTCCTTGTGGTTTTCTCTTTTTGATGATATAATGAAGCCAGATAATGTCATAATTAGAGAAAGCCTGTTGGAGACCTTCATCTCCGCTTCCAAGTGGGGATGGGAAAGGGGAGGGAGGTCCTCTCAGAAACAACTGGTCTGTAGCAACCCAGGAAGCTGGATAGCCACTTGCAGAGCCTCTGATAGGGACAGGAGACAGATCCCAGTACAACTCATAGCCAGGCTTACTAAACATGACTGATTCCTACAGACAGGTTGACCACCAGGTGGGGCCCTGTGGGAATACATGCCAGATAGGCAGGGGACTCTGGAGAACCTCATCTCTGGCCTATCACCTCTCCAGGGCTGCAGGTCTAAGAAACAGAAAGGCTGGCCCTCAAGCTAGAATGCTGACCTCTTGAAGTCCCTGACCCTCTTCATGAGGAAGGGAGCAAAGCCCTCACCTCCCACAGTAGGAAATCCATAGCCACTGCCCAAACTGGTGGACCGGAAAGTCCTGGCAGCTTGTGATGGTTCAGAGATGACTGGAGTTCATGGCCCCGTCTCTGGAGAGCAAGGCTGGGTGGGGCCAGGGTGCCCAGAGCCTGGATTTATGGAGAAACCCATGCAGTGCTGTTATTCCACAAAGTTTTGTTTTTAAAGATGTACTTATTGTTATTGTAAAGGTGGTGTACAGAGGGGTTACAGTTATATGAGTCAGATGAAGAGTACATTTCTTTTTTAACCATGTTACCCCTTCCCTCGCTCTCTCCCAGTTTTTCTCTCCCTATCTCCACCCACAAGTTGTATAGCTCATTTTCAATAGTGTCTAGTGAGTACTGCTGCACATGTGTTCAGCCTTTGTCCTTCCATTTCTGTGCCCCCATCCTACCAAAGAGAGATGGAAACAAGTTTTTTTTTCCTTTGCTGCTGTTTTAATTTTCTTTCGGGTCTTTCTTTTGTTTTCCCTTTGTCTTGTTTGTTCATCTATCTTTGCAAAGTATTTTATTAAACAGCCTTTGTTTATGTTTCTGACTCCTTCACCACCCTCCACTACCACTACCCACAGCCACAGCTCTCCTGGTCCTGACCTGAAGGGATCATGGTAGAAAAGCCCCCAAGAGTTTGTTTATGCACTCACTCTCTGCAGGTGCTTTATCTCATTAGCTATGACATTCCCATTGTGTGGATAAAGAAATCAAGGCTGAGAGAGGTTATGTAACCTGCCAAATCACATAACTTGGATAGATCTGCAAAACCTTTTCTCTCCACCACTGGGTTCCACTATATGTATTTTTATTATGTTTCTATTTTTCTTTCTTCCTGCCTGCCTTTCTTTCTTTTTTGGGGGGAAGGAGGCAATACTGGGACTTGAACTCATGGCCTGGGCACTATCCCTTTGATTCATATTTGTTCAAGGAAGTTCTGGCTTTTTGGTGGCTAATTGAAGATGAGTCTCACAGACTTTCCTGCCCAGGCTGGCTTCAAACTGTGATCCTCAAGATCACAGACTTCCAAGTAGCTAGGATGGAGGGCACGTGCCAAAAGTGTCCAGCTGTGTTTCTATTTCTAAACACAATCCACACGTAGTTCTTCCCAGGGTAGGATCTCTCCCCAGCACTTCGTGGATCATCCCATTCCATCCTCCTAGGAGCCTACTATAGATACTTTGTCCTCCTACTTTACAGATCTGGAAACTGGTGCAGAGAAGAAGCAATGTGTGCCCGTCACACAGTTGCTCCAGCATATGGGTCTTGGGAGAGCCTTGTCACTTCCCATCCAAAGCGGAAGTCAATGGAGTTTGTTCCCTGATCTTGTCTCTCTCACCCAGAGAAGGGAGGCTTGGATTCCTAAGGACAAGAGAAAGTCACAGCTTCTGTTTCCCCTTTTCCCACCCATCCTCAGAGCCCAGTGCCATGTTATAAGGAAGCTCAAGGCACCAGCAGGCTCCAGCTGGCTGCTGCAGCTCAGGTTCCTCCAGCACTTCCTGTCACTTACCAAACATCTGTGTACAGAATAATACACCTCAATATCTCTATATTCCAATGCCAGACCTGTGATTCTTGTTATATTGCACAAGAAGGACTTGCAGGGGAAATGAATGGACCTAGAACAAATCATGTTAAGTGAGGTAAGCCAAGCTCAGAGAGATGAAATGGCACATGTTTTCTCTCATATGCCGAAACTAGATCTAACAAATTGGGACATGATAAATTATATAGGACTCTAGGCATTTGCACACAGAGAGACCAAAGGAGGATACTTTTAGGAGAGGAAAGAAATGAAATGTCTATGTGCATCTGATCATACAAAATAATATTTATCAAAATGAACTCCAGGAAATGAAAATGGAAACCAGAGGATTTTTCTTTGTTGCAGTGGGAAAAAAAAAGAAGAGCTTGCGTAGATCCCTAACAGTCTGTTCCTTCAGGTGAGGAGCAGCTTGCATGATCCAGGTGGCCAGCCAAACGATCTTACTGCACAATGTGTAGTGTCTTCTAACATCACATCACCTGAAATACACACAGTCAAAATGCTCTAAGAACATGTCACAATGTCACGATTATTAAGATAGGTGTGACCAAGAAAGAAAAGAAAGGAAGAGAGAGAGAGAGAGAAAGAGAGAGGGAGGGAGGGAGGAGAGGAGAAGAGAGGAGAGGAGAGAGAACACCAGGGAGGGAAGGAGGGGAAGAAAGAAAATGACCAGTGTTGGAGAGGGAAAACCCTTGTATACTGCTGGAAATGGTTTATTAGCTCCTAGGGAAAGCAGCATGTAGATGCCAAAACTATTAAACCTAGAATTGCCACAAACTGTCATACAGTGCTACAATCCCATCTCAGAGTGCGTGACTAAGAGAACCAAAAATGGGGGCTGCACACCAGAAGAAAACACGAGTGAGATGGTTGTGTGACTGGAGGGCAATCCCCTGGCTTCTGAAAGACCTAAGAAATGTCTTGGAAAGATCATTTTATCTGTCCCCTGGCTTTTCTCCCCAGATCCACATCCTTAAGCAAACTCAATTCCTTACACATTTGCCATGACTGCACAGTGCTTTCAGCTCCAAGGGTCCCTCACAAAGTCTAGTAAAAGTTGCTGCTGCTGCTGCTGCTGCAGGACGAAAAACTTTGGCTCTGTAAGGCAGTTTATTAGGTTGACTTAAATTTCAAGTCACCAGCTCAAAATGTGCTGGTCACAGTGGTAGAAAAAAAAAAGGAGCTAAGGAGGAGTCCTGGTCCTGAAGGTAAATAATCCAGCCTAGAAAATGGCTGGATTAAATATTTGTGGTTTTTTTTTTTAATCAGTCCTGGGACTTGAACTCAGTCCCTGAGATTTTTGCTCAAGGCTAATGCTCTACCACTTTGAGCCACAGCATCACTTCTGCTTTTCTGATGGTTAATTGGAGATAAGAGTCTAACAGACTTTCTTCCCTGGGCTGGCTTCAAACTGAGATCTCAGATCTCAGACTTCTAAGTAGCTAGGATTACAGGTGCTAGGTGCCCAGCTTGTATTAAATACTTTTAATACTACTTACTTTAATCCTTTTAAACTGCTGTAAGTAGTTTCTGCAAGTAATATTTTGGAGCCTCCACCTCCAAGGCAAACAGGAAAGACAATTCTTTTCTTTCTTCTTCCATCCCTTCCTCCCTCCCTTTCCTCTCTCTCCTTCTTTCTTTCTTTCCCCTCTTCCTTTTCAGTACTGTGGTCTTAGCTCAGGACCTTTCACTTACTAGGCAGGTACTCCACCACCTTAGCCACCCCTTCAGCCCAAATTCTACCTTACTTCTGTGAGGAAGAGAGCCAAAAATACTTAATAAACTGCACAATAAACACCAGAATGACTTGCTATTTCAGATACTATACAGATGCACTGCACGAGTTCACATGCTCCATTTGTCAACATCTAGAAGAGAGAGCACCATAGTCCTTACCCCATCACGCAGTTGAGGGAGGTGCCCAGAGTTTCAGGAGGTCCTTAGGGTTACAGGAGGTCCTCAAAGGCACAGGCTAAGTGTAGCAGCTTGGTACTAAGCCAGGGCTCTGGCTCCAGGGCATAGATGCAAGAGAGCAAGTCCTCTTGGCCTTGGACAGGAAGGTGAACTGGAGGGGCAATGTTTGAGACACGGCCGCAACAAACACATGAAAAAAAATGCTCAACACTGTGAGCCATAAAGAAAATGCAAATCAAAACCACAGTAAGAGGGCTGGGAAGGTGGCTCAGTGGTAAAGTGCTTGCCTTGCATGCCTGAGGCCCTGGGTTCGATTCCCCAGCACCACATAAGCAAAAAGAAAAAAAGCCGGAAGTGGCGCTATGGCTCAAGTGGTAGAGCGCTAGCCTTGAGCTGAAGAGCTGAGGGACAGCACCCAGGCCCAGAGTTCAGGCCCCACGACCAGACCCAAAAACAACAACAACAAAAAAAACACAGTAAGATTCCATCTCACCCCACTCAGAATGGCATCCAACAAGAACACAGCAAATGCTGGTGAAGGGAAAAGGACCCCTCAGATAGTTGGTAGGAATGTAAACTAGTGCAGCCACTATGGAAGTCAGTAGGGAGGGCCCTCAAAATATTAAATACAAGGTATATTAAATAGGTAGGTTTCATTAGGTAGCCAATAAAGGGACCATCATGCGGGAAAAGTTTATTTACCAAACTGCTTCCCCCGCTGCTGTGAATGGTGAAGAGGCAGGGCTGAAAGGGGAGAGCCAAGACACATGTAGGCTGGGAGGAGAAGAGATGTGGCCAGGTGGGGGAAAGGTGTGGCCTGACCTCAGGGCCTGGGACCCTCCAGTGGTCAGATGGGAGGTGTGACCAGTGGCAGCCTAGGATGTGACCTAGCAGGAGGGGGAGGTGACTGCTTCCTGGTGTGCCAGTTACCTGGATAACAGATACTGGATCGAAACTTAGCCAAGGGGTAGGGAGGTGTCTGCACTGGGCCTGCATGGCCTGGGGCAGACTTTACACTAAATAGAGACCTTCCTTATGGCCCTGCTATACCACAACGGGCATGTACCCAATGAAGAGTAAATCAACATACAAGAAAGATAAATGCACACTCGTTTATTATTGTAGTCACGTTGTGGAATCTGCCTAGCTACCCACAAACGAATGAATAGATCCAGACAATATGGCATATGATGGAATATTACACAGTCATAAGAAAGGCAAATTATTTGCAGGAAAGTGGATGGAACCTGGAGATCATCATCTTGAGTGAAATAAGACAAGTTCAGAAAGCCAAATATCACATTTTGACTTAAGTGTGAAATCTAGACCTAAATAGTTCTTTAAAGAAATAACAATAACGGAACTTGAGTGCATAAAAAGGGCACTTTGGGGGTGGGGGAGTTTTAGTAGGGGGTGAAGACAGAGAGGGAAGAATGAAATCCCCAGAATACACACACTTACAAGAGATCCATGCAGCATGGCCATGCCCACAGCCAGCCTCAGAGGTCAGAGGTCAATGGGCGGCCACACTTCTATCATTGCTCCCGTCACTGATTTTTGAACAAAAAGTGCTGTCTGCCTTCTGTCCTGCTCTCGTGGGGGGCTCCAGAGCTGGTACCCAGACAGTCCTCACACACAGGCCTCCACTTGAGGATCTGCCAGGGAGGGGGCTAGGTGGAAATGTCACCACTTGGCTCAGCTCCCTCCATGAAAGGCACTGGGTCCAGGTCAGGCACTGTCCTGCCTCTCTTCCCCTTTTCACAAGTTTCTTCAGTCCTGGGGCTGTCATCCCTGTCTTTGGATCTCAGGGCTTTGAGCCTCAACCTCCCCTGACAACATATACTCTGCTCTTTGATGAAAAGCAGCCCTCTTGCTTTGTGCAGAGGCCTTCAAGAAATGGGACAGGGTGCTTTCTCCCCAAGCCTATGGATGGACCAGGTCTCCCTCCTCCGTACCCCATTCTCTGCCCACACAAGTGGGGGCGTCTCAGATGGGTCTGCACAGATGTACAAACATGCGGTCTTTCTGCCCAGGTGTAAACAGGAGCCCAGTCCAGTCTGAGCTCTGTATCAACCACCTACAGCCACAGCAATGATTTACGGTGAGCCACCCTTTTCAGTAGCTTATTTAAAGCACTGATTTTTGTTATTGTTGTTGTTTCTCCCTAGGTAGCCCCCGCTACCCTGAGACTCTCCACCCTCTTCCCTCCACCTCCCAGGAGCTGGAATGAGTAGGCATGCACCCATCCCACTTTCTCCATTGCTGTTTCTGTTTTGTTTATCTGTCTTTTGGCAGGTGGGGGGGGGCACAGACATGGAATGACAAAGGGTAAGCAAATGCAGCAGTGGTGCTGGGGAAAATGGGCCCTTCTCTCCTTCCCCCTTTGTTTTCCATGCAGGACCATACCTGTCCTCCCTCTCCCCCCAGCACCTGTATGGCCCAGGTGACCAGCAGTTGGGGGCAGTTACCACCTCTTCCTCTGAGGTCACATCCTGGACCACCCTGTCACGCCTCCTTCGGGCAGTGGGAGGTTCTCAGACTCTGAGGCTTCACCGTATCCACCTGGGTCACCCCTCCTCTCCACCCCCTCCCTACAGAACCCCAATCCTGCCAGGTGTGCACCCCTTCTCTACACAGCTACACCATGTCTGGGCTGGCAGTTCAGATAATAAAATCTTTTCTGCCTTGAAGAATCATGTGGCAGTTCCTTTCAGCAAACCTTACAGACACTATGTTGAAAATGAACTACACAACTTGTGGGTGGGCATGGGAGGGAAGAGCAAAAGAAGGGGTGACCTTGTCCAAAAAGAAATGTACTCAGTATCTGGCTTATGCTACTGTAACCCCTCTGAACCTCACCTTTATAAAAACCTCTAAAAGTGCATGACAAAAAGAAGTCTTCACTATCATTTGCAAGTCCAAGGGGCAAACAAGAAGTTCTACTATGAGCTAGGCCTGTAGACTCCACCAAGCGCCTGTGGCCACCTGCACTGCACTGATGGCATCATGAGCCCACCCAAGCTCCTAGGGCTGGGCGGGGGGGGGCGGTCAGAGCACTGCTGCTCTTCTCTGCCCCCATGGTTGCTCCTCCTCTAGCAAGCCAGCCCACAGGGTTCTCTGCACAAAGAAAAATGCCAGGAGAACTTACAACTGGCACATGTCAGTCAGTTCGATGGGATTCTATTGGCCAAGACAACTCTTGTGTTAAAAAGGGAGAAAAATAAACAGATTCTAATTCTCCAAAGCAGGGCTTTGCCACTGCTGGTGACAGCACTCGCTCTATTACAAAGCCCCTTTACCCCCACATCCCAGCACTCAGCACTGGTACTCTCTGGTACCCAGGCACTGCGACTAACTACAGGACAGGTGGGGCTCAGAGCAGAGTGAAAAATGCACATGCATTTACAAATGCAACACCATTGTCACTGGCCACCAGTGCCTCACACCTGCCATCCTAGCTACATAAGAGGCTGGGGATCATGGTTTGAAGCCAGCCTGGGCAGGAAAGGTCCTTGAGACTCTTATCTCTAATTGGCTATCAAAAAGTCAGAAGTGGCACTGTGGCTCAAGCGGTAGGGCACTAGCCTTGAGCATCAAACCTCAGGGACAGCACCCAGGCCCTGAGTTCAAGCCCCAGGACTGGCACAAGAACAAATAAACAAACACAACTGTCAGGAAAAGAAGACAGCCAGTAGCAACAGGAAACATTTCTAAAAGTCACTCTGATAAGGACTACCACCCAAATATGCAAAGAACTCATCACATTCAGTAATAAGAACATAAGCTGATTTACAAATGGATCAGGGGCTGTGGATGTGGCACAGTGGTAGAGCTTTTCCCTGGTGTGCCCCAGGTCCTGAATTTGACCCCCAGTGGGGCAAATAAATAAATACTAAAAATTAAAGTAGCCAAAAACCTTAACAGACACCCAGCACAAATGATATGCACATGGCAAATAGGTGTGTGAACAGGTGCTTCAGGTCATGAGAAAAGTGCACATTACCAGCAGGAAGACACCACTCGGCTGTCAGAACAGCCCCAATCAAGCACACTGACAACACCAAGTGCTGACGAGGAGCCACAGGAACTCTCCCACTGGCTGGGGGAATGCAATGTGGGCAGCCAGCTTGGAAAATAGTCCAGTTATTTCCTATGACACTAAACACTGCTTTGAGGTCCAGTGATTGAGCACCTGATATTTACCCAAAGGGTTGAAATCTAAGTCTACATCGAAACCTGCCCTTGGACCTTTACAGCAGCTTATACTCATTACTGCTAAACCTTTGGTCTTTTGGTAGGTGAAGAGATAAACCATGGTATAGTCATATGGTGGAATATTACTCAGCACTAAAAAGAGATGACATGAAGCTTTCAGTGGATCCCTTGGGTAGTGTGGGGATGAACAGAGTGCGGAGGATTCTGCTTGATACTAAACTGCTGTCATTATCAATTATCAATTTGTCTAAACCCAGGGGATACACAAGCCCCAGAACAAACCCTAACAGAACCCTGGACTCACCTCTAATTCTCTCATGCTGACCCTCCCTTGTGGCCACAAGGGCCCTCTGTGGAAACAAAGTGGAACAAGGGACCACACTAATGGTTGATGTCAATGGAGTTCGCTAAGCTCAGGCTGGGGCTGGGCTGGGGCTAAATGGACCACAGCACCACCTTCTGCTTTGTGTTGCTCTATTTCTGAAACTAAAAGCACCGTCTCTATCATGTGTTGAGTAGTGAGCAGGACTGTGAAGAAGAGACAATGTAGGAGAGGGGTACAGTTTGGGAAGCTGGTCAAAACAGGGGTGAGGGGGGGAATAATGACCAAGAGTGGCCCAGGGAAGCTGCATGAGTGGAAAGGAAGGGCGGAACCATGTCTAATCTCTGGGGGATGAGGGAGTGTTTCAGAAGGGTGTGGTACTTGCAAAGGCCCTGTAACAGGAGCCACGGGATGGCATGAAGGCTCTTGAGTCTGCAGGGGAGGGGATCAATGGGGAGAGAGCTGGAAGTGAAGTCAGAGCAGGAGGGAGGCCAGGCTATAGGGGGTGTTGCTGGCTGAGGTGTGGATGGTGGATGAGAAAGGGGACCTGGCCTGACTTTCATGGGGGGGGGGGGAAGGGGGAGCAGCCTGGCTGCTGCCAGGAGGAGGGGGGGGGAGGGGGATTGGGAGAAGGGAGTAAAGTAGAGGCCAACTAGGACATGCAAGCTCTCTCTCTCTCTCTCTCTCTCTCTCTCTCTCTCTCTCTCTCTCTTTCTCTCCTTCAAACCTTCACCTAGCACTTGACCCTGGAGGGGTGGGGGTGTTCACAGCCAGTACTCAGGTTCCTGTAACTAACGCCCAGGGAGAGGCCCAGAGCCAAAAAGGGTTTGGAGTTCTAGTCTCCGTCTCTGCCTCCTAGCCCCAGGTGGGTCAGACCCAACGTGGGACTGACAGCATGCTTCCGGGGTATGGCTCAGGTCCCAGTTGCCACGAGCGCTCACCTGTTCCACGCTAAACCATCCGTAATCTTTCTCCTCTACCTCGATTTCTCCCAAAGCATCCACCGGCCCGCCAACCTTGCACCCAGGATGACCTTCTGCAAGACGCCAACTCTGAGCATCTGGGTGGCGATGCGAGGTGGCAGAAAGCCTCGGGTGCTGGTCAGCATTGCGCATGCCAAGGAGTCAGACATCAGGCCCACAAGAATCAAGGTCCAAGCCCCCCAAGCACCTGACAAAAAGTAAGCTACCCCGTGCTGATGGGGCCGGTGGCCGCCCGCAGGCCCCGCGCTGACCACAGGCCCTGCGCTGCCCAGGCCCGTGGCCGCCCGCAGGCCGGGCCCGGGCCTCCGAGGCTGGGCCTCCGAGGCTGCACTAAGACCCCCACAGAAGCGCCCCGGGCTGAAAATGACAAACGAACGGCCCCGTTAGCGCCGGTCCCGCAATTACTATCCGCTGGCTGTAATATAAATATGCAAATTCCCCGGGCTTGAACTTTAACACCCTCTGCGGGGACCATTCATCTCCTTAAAGTATTCATTTACGTTGCAGAGGGGCCCATACATCACCGCGTGTCATTTTGAAAACAAATATTAATCAATTTTACCCTCCGATTGCTGAGGCGGCGGCGGCCCGGGTCCCGCGGAACCCGGGGCTGCGGGAGCGATTTGCATATTCATCCGGCTTCGGAGGAGGCCGATAACGCGGGTTCGCGCGCCGACCGGCCGCGGGCTTTATCTGCCGCGCCCGCCCCGCGGCGC
>NW_012267322.1:2879217-2924294 GCF_000151885.1 Dipodomys ordii | reverse complement strand
GGAGAGCGAGGCGCGCTGGGGAGCGAGGCACGCGGGGGAGCGAGGCCCTCAGAGGAGCGAGGCCCTCAGAGGAGCGAGGCCGGCGGGGGAGCGAGGCCCTGGGGGATCGAGGCCCTCAGAGGAGCCATGCACGCTGGGGAGCGAGGCCCGCGGGGGAGCGAGGCCCGCGGAGAGCTAGGCCCGCGGGGGAGCGAGGCCCTCAGAGGAGCGAGGCCGGCGGGGGAGCGAGGCCCGCGGGGGAGCGAGGCCCTCAGAGGAGCCAGGCGTGCTGGGGAGCGAGGCCCGCGGGGGAGCGAGGCCCTGGGGGAGCGAGGTGCGCTGGGGAGCGAGGCCCGCGGGGGAGCGAGGCCCTGGGGGATCGAGGCCCTCAGAGGAGCCAGGCGCGCTGGGGAGCGAGGCCCTGAGGGAGCGAGGCCCTGGGGGAGCGAGGTGCGCTGGGGAGCGAGGCCCGCGGGGGAGCGAGGCACGAGGCACGCTGGGGAGCAAGGCCTGCGAGGAGCGAGGCCCGCGGGGGAGCGAGGCCCTGGGGGATCAAGGCCCTCAGAGGAGCGAGGCCCGCGGGGGAGCGAGGCCCGCAGGGAGCGAGGCCCTCAGAGGAGCGAGGCCCGCGGGGAGCGAGGCCCTCAAATCCTGTCTCCCTTCCACAACCCCAGCGTAACTGCTCCAGCCTCGGTTAGAGAGTCTGATCAATGGACCTGGAGGTTAACGTGACCCGCTCCTGGGGACAGTGCCAGGTCCTGGCAGGAGAAGGGGCCGGGGTACCGGCCTGCGCCTGCCATCCCAGCTGCTCAGCAGGGACCTGAGGACCAAGGTTCGAAGCCAGCCTGGTCAGAAAAGTCTATGAGACTCCTATGTCCAATGAGTCACCAAAAAGTTGGAAGCGGAGGTGTGGCTCGTGTGGCTGAACAGGCAAGCTGAGTGCCTGTGAGTGCAGGAAAGTTCTAGAACTGCATTGTTGGCAATTGTGTGTTTGTGTGTATGTTTGTGTGTGAATTGTGCATGTTTGGGTGTGTTGTTTTGTGTTGTGGGTTTGTGTTGTTTGTATGTTGTGTTTCTGTGTGTTTGCATACTGTGTTTGTATGTTTGTGCATGTCTGTGTTGTATATGTTGGGTGCATGTGTGTTGTATTGTGTGCTTGTGTACTGTGTGTGCGTGTGCATGCTTGTGTGTTGTGTTTGTGTACTGTTTGTATGTTTGTGTTGTATGTACTGTGTTGTATGTGGTGTATGTTTCTGTGTGCATGTGTATGCTTGTGTTGTTTGTATGTTGTGCTTGCATGTGTTGTGTGCATGTGTGTTATGTGTTTTGTACTGTTTGTATGTTTGTGTGTTGTATGTTTGTGTGACGTGTGTTTGTGTGTTGTATGTGTTGTGTTTGTGTGTTGTGTTTGTGCAGTGCATGTGCATGCTTGTGTGTTGTTTGTGTGCTTGTGTGTGTTGTGTGCATGCGTGTTGTGTCTGTGTACTGTGTACTCTTCAATAAGTGTTTGTACGTTGTATGTGTGTTGTATGCGTTGTTTGTGTGGTGTATGTTTCTGTGTGCATGTGCATGCTTGTGTGTTGTTTGTATGTTGTGCTTGTGTGTGTTGTATGCATGTGTGGTGTGTGTTTGCGTACTGTTTCTATGTGTTTGTATGTTTGTGTGTTGTATGTTTGTGTTGTTTGTGTGTTGTGTTTGTGTAGTGTGTGTGCGTATGCATGTTTGTGTGTTGTGTGTTGCATGTGTTGTTTGTGTGGTGTATGTTTCTGCGTGCATGTGCATGCTTGTATGTTGTGCTTGCGTGTGTTGTGTGCATGCGTGTTGTGTGTTTGTGTACTGTGTATGTTTGTGTGTTGTATGGTTGTGTGGTGTGTGTGTTTTATGTGTTGTGTTTGTGTAGTGTGTGTGTGTGCATGTTTGTGTTGTTTGTGTGTTGCATGTGTTGTTTGTGTGGTGTATGTTTCTGTGTGCATGTGCATGCTTGTGTGTTGTGCGCATGTGTGTGTTTGCGTGTGTTGTATGCACGCACACATGTTGGTACTGGGACTTGGGCTCAGGGCCCGGCTTTCTTCCACTCGGCCTTTCTCCTGGGGCGCTGGGGGGTTACAGGCGGAGCCGCCTCCCCTCCTTCGGGCCCTCCGGACGCAAACAGGACCTGGGCCCCTGCCGGCCAGCCACGCGGCCTCACCCCTCACCGGCCCATCCGCCACGGCTTTCCGAGGCGCAGGGCGCCCGCCACGCCCCGGGGGTGAAGGGTCAGCCGTCCCCATCCACCGGGCGCCCCCTGCCCCCACCCCCGGGAGAGGAGACCGTGCCTTGCTGCCGTGAGAGACGCCCGGGGCCGCCAGCAGAGGGCGCGCCGCGCCGGCGCAGGTGCGCAGGACAGGTGCGCGGGTTGCTCTCCTCCACCCCTTCCCTGCCACGGACAGCGTGGCCAGCGCGTCTTCTGCGCGTGCGCATCCGCGGTCCCCCCCAGGCCCTGCCCTTCCCAGCCGGGAAGCAGAGCTCCTCCATCGCCCCAAGCCCAAGGCAGACCCAGGCGCACACGCGACCGAGAAACCCCTTCTGAACGCGTGCGGCATCCACTCGTGTTCCTTCGGACGTGAGTGTGCTGAGCTGTGTGCATGTGGGACCGAGTGGCATTTGGCACGCGCGTGTTGGCCCACCTAGGAGTGTGTGCACCTGAGTGCTGTGTTGCACATGCGTCTCTGTGTAACCTCACCTAAGTGCACACATAGTCCATCATGCTGGTCTATGAGGTCATGTACAAAAATTCTGGGCACCTATAATCCTAGTCTATTTAGGAGACAGATCTGGAGGAATACAGTTTGAAGCCAGCCCGGCAAAGAAAAGTGCAAGAGACTCTCATCGCCAGTTAGCCAGAAAAATGTCAGAATGGAGGTGTGGTTCAAATGGTAGAGCACCAGCCCTGACCAAGAAACCAAGTTAAACCCAAGGCACAAAGTTCATGCCCCCAGACAGAGATAGGAAGAAAATTTTGTTCAAAACTCTAGTATGGTCAAAATTTTAATTCACACACACAAAATCGTGTTAGGAAAGAGTTCCACGCTGAGCTGTGGAGGGTGGAGCAGGCAGCTGGGGCTCTCCGAGTTCCTCAGGCTGGTAGGAAGCAGATTGCTGAGGGATAGTCAAAGTTCACGCCAGCCACTTAGTAGTTACTGTTAGTTTTCCCACCCAAGCAGAAGCAGTAGCCCCACACCAGGCCACAGTTCCTTGTCTGCAGACCTCCAGGTTCCTAGAAGTCAATGACCTGATTAGCTGAAGAGCAAAGAGAGTGCTCCAGGTGCAGAATCCCTCCCCCAACACACCACATTTCCATTTCCTCAGTTTCCTCCTGCGTAAACCAGGACAGCATCCTGACTGCATCCTAGCATCGACCAAAGTGGTCCCCCACACTTAAGAAACACTCGGGGTCAGCAATCATTAATCACCATTATCACAATTAATCAAAGCCAGCACACATTTTATTTTATCAACTAAATGGGGTTTTTGGGTAACCTACAGGCAACACTAAAAACATTTTTTAATGAAATAAAATTGTTTTTTTTTTTAAAAAAAAAAAAACTCCGGCCATCTGGATCTCGGGGAGCACATTCTCTCAGGGCAGCATTTGGCTGTAGGGGAGGGCGGCTGCCCCTGCAGAGGTAAGGCCCTCCAGCTTGCCTCAATCACAATCCTTCCCACCCTCTTGCTTCTCCCCTTATTGCCTGACTCCAGTGCAAACACAAGTAGGAAAACTTTGACCTCCTTATGGCTCTTCCCAGTGTGTGTGTGGGGGGGGGGGTGGTAAAGGCCCTGCCAGGCTGGGCCTCAGGAGCCAAGTGTCCCCTACTGTCACCAAGAACTCTTTTTTACCCTATCATGCTACATTGGTTTGGGTCACAGATCAGAGGGAGGCCAAAGTCTCAGTGTGTGTGTGTGTGTGTGTGTGTGTGTCTGGAGATAAGAGCCTTCAATCCTGCTCAGGCTGGCTTTGAACCACGATCCTCACATCTCAGCCTCCTGAGGAAGTAGCTAAGATGACAGATATAGACACAGACACAAGCCTCAGGCACCCCACCGCAGCTTAATTTTGGAAAGCTCTGCACATCCCATTCTTTCCCATCCTCCATCTGAAGATGGATGGGGAGCTCTGTGAAGGGTGGGGCTGGGCTACCACAGGAACACAGGCCTGTCTGGAATTTCGTGTTTTCTCCTCTCTTCCTTGTACTTTAACATATTACCAATATTAAGGCAAAGCAGATCTATTAGACAATTACCTCAGGGAACTCAGCTGCTGCCATAAAGCCAATGAAGTTATGACAGCGAGGCCCGGGAGGAATCAGAGCTGAGTAAAACCTGTCGAGGCGGCTGACAAACGATGATAAAGTGATCGCTGGCGCCAGCGCTCAATGGAAATTGACAAGGCGAACCTCCTCCCCTAATGAACAGATCCAACCCTTGCTCCCCACGAAATGCACGGCAAGTTTAATCTCAATAAGCATCAAAATAAATTTGCTTCAGCGTTAGAAAGAGCACAGACACGTGGGCCAGAGCCATGGCCTTCCTAGAACGGGCCCAGTGGGCCATACGCGTGGTGTCACCAAAGGGACCCCAGTGCACCTGCCACAAAACTACCTCCGAAGTTGACCCCACCGGCTCTCCACACAGACACCAAGGCCCCAACGGCGCCCCCCGAACCTCTCAGACAGAGCCACCATCCTTACAACTCTCATTAAAGGGCTCTTTAAAGTAGTGTCAGTTACAAAACAATAACCAGCTTGCCAGACAAGACACGTTGGAGGAACAAGGCGGATGGCATGAGGGGGGGAGACACACCCCCCATCCAACCTCGGAATACAATGCACCAGCTGCACATTAATAAATATGTAATGTTTGATTAGAAATATGTATAGTATTTTTCCCCCTTCCCAAATGCCGGCTGGCCCTCAGGCGGAAGACGAGGATCTGGCCCGCACTGACGGGTTTCTTTCTTGCTTGCTTTGAAAATACCAACTCGAATGTTTTCCTGTCCCAGCTGTTTCCCATTGTTGCTGTTTATCAGCTTGAAGGATGAACAGTGGGAGAAAAAAACACGCTCGCATTTCAAATGTGCCAGTCAGTCGGCCCATTGTTCAAAGAAGAAAGCTTAATTGTCTGTGCTGGCAAACTTCTTCTTGGTGAATGTCCAGGTTTTCAGAACAGCTATTCAGCTGCGCAATTTGTTTAATACATGCAGAGAAAAGCATTGAAAATCACACGGGGGAGGGATGAGGGGGTAGCAAGAGAAATTAAATAAGGGGAAAAAGAGGGATTTTGGAAAAGAACAAATCACATACTGAAGTTCTCCAACTTGCCCCCGCCAAGCCCAAGTTTCTACATCTTTTCTGTTGGCCCCTCTCTTGAGGTGAACCTTACCCAAGCGGCTGAGCTGGAAGTGAGAGAGAGTCCAAGCAGCCCTGAACAGACACTGCCCTGCGTAGCACCATCCACAACTCTGCCTGCCCCACCAGCATACCACCAGCATACCGCCAGCTCCTGTTCCAACAGTGCGTGCTTTCGAGGAGCAAAGCACAGCCTCCGTTAGTCACTCCTGGGGACGTCTCTCCAGGCTTCACACCAGAGAACGAAAGTTCCTATGGGTAAGGTTCAGTTTTCAGAACACGAGGTACTCACATGCCAAGGTAGGACACAGCCCCGCTCCCTTCCCCCAGGCTTCCAGCTAGCTGGTCTTTAGGGAGAAGCTGCTCATACCTATCATCCTCACCCCCAAAAGAAGTCAGAAATGGAGCCTTGAAAGAACATGGTCTTCTGCTGTGAACTTGCTGGATCAAGATGAAGCACTTGGTTTAACAGGCAGAGGACTTCCAGCTGATCCTTGTCTGTGGGGAGGAAAGAGAGAAAGTGGGAAGAGGGCACTCAGGGGACAGAGGCTGGGAGAAAGGGCCCACGGTGACAGGGGAGGCAGTTCACACAAGCAGTGACAGTGTGGCTCTGTGAGTGTGTGTGCATGTGCCGGGGCTTGAACTCAGGGCCTGGGCATTGCCACTTAGCTTTTTATACTCAAGGCTGGCATTCTGCCACCTGAGATGTATTTCTACTTCCAAGTTTTTGCTGGTTAATTGGAGATAAGAGTATCACAGACTTGCCGGGTACCAGTGGCTCACGCCTGTAATCCTAGCTACTCAGGAGGCTGAGATCTGAAGATCACGGTTCAAAGCCAGCCCGGGCAGGAAAGTCTGTGAAACTCTTATCTCCAATAAACCACTAGAAAACCGGAAGTGGCGCTGTAGCTCAAGTGGTAGAGCACTAGCCTTGAGCTGAAGAGCTAAGGGACAGCGCCCATGCCCAGAGTTCAAGCCCCACGACCGACAAAAAAAAAAAGAAAACAAAAGAGTATCACAGACTTGCCTGCTTAGGCTGGCTTTGTACCACAATCCTCAGATCTCAGCCTCCTAAGTAGCTAGGATTACAGGTGAGAGCTAGTCTGGCCAGCCTCATCTTTCCCTGTCACCCCACCCCCACCCCCATTTCACCCCTGCAGTGTTTTATCTGACTAGAAAGAAGTGATAGAGCCACCAGCTCCATTCATAACAACAGCCACTCAAGTTCCTCAGTGTCCTTCCTCTACTGTGTCCCTGCCCCACTGGCAGTGGACTGCCCACGGCCACCCACGGAGGGTGAAAAGTGCCACCTGACAGTGCCACAGAAGATTCCTGCTAACCCAAGTCCTGGCTCACCCAAGCCACAGAAGAGTCCCGGGTAGAAAAGGCCAAACTACACCTTTATGCACTTCAGCTCCCAAACCGACCTCTTGTACTAGCGCTCAGGGTGGGCTGAGCAGCTTCTGCTGGCTGTGTGTCTGTCTTGAGTGCTGGCCCTCAGGAGAACCCAGGAAAAGCTTCCCTTTGTCCCTAGCCTGCTCAGTCTTCACAGCAATGACCCCAAACCCTACCCCTTTCCAGGGTCCCCTAGCTCTTCTTCAAGTCTTCCTTCTCTGGAAAGCACAGAGAAAACAAGCTGGATGAGGGGGCAGCAAGAAATCCACTGTGTGGGGCATCTGTGTGTGTGTGTGTGTGTGTGTAGGGGGGGTGTTGCAGAGGAGTTTAGCAGCAAGTCCTAGTGGCGTGGGGGGGGACCCCTCTCTCCTCATGGGCAGAGGGTGGGGGGCAGAGAGAGCAAACACACACAAGCTGAGTCCATCTCTTCTCCAAGTAGGGACAAAGCTCCTTCCACTTTCCCAGACATCAGGACTCGGGGTGCTCTGGCCTTTGGGCTCCAGGACCTGAAGCAGGTCTGCCCCCCTCCCATCCTTCCCCCCTCCCCACACTAGCTGCTTTCTGGTCCCCAGGCCTCGGGCTACAGACTGAGAGTCCCACTGTGTGCTTCTGGTTCCAAGCCACCAGACACAGACTGAACACAGGACAGCACCCAGCATCTCCACTCTGCAGATCCGGGGTCTCCATGCCACAGTCACATGAGCCAGGTCTCCTGACAAACCTCCTCTCGCCAGGCCAAATCCCTCCCTGTTGGTTGTATCCCTGGGGAACCCTAACAGAACATATGGAGCCCAGTTGGTTTTCCATCACCAAATCTGGGAGTGCACACACACGCCTGTGCCTATCCTTGACCTGTCCTGCCTGGCTAAGGCCAGCCCCCCCCCCCCCCCCGACCTTCAGTACCTCCCAGTGACTCAGTTACTGCCTCTTACTATGTCTTCAGCCCCCCCACGCCCCCCATGCTACCTTAGATTCTCCTGACTCCGAAGAAAGAACGTGCAAACTAGGTCAGGAGCACCAGTTTACTTGTCCTGCCCCAAATCCCTGAAAAGTCACATTTAAAAAAAAAAGGTGGATCTATAAACACACAAGGAAAAGAAGAAGCTGCTTTTCCACAGTTCCTAGAAGACAGGAAGCAGATGGGAGTCGGCTGGCAAGAGAGAAAGGAGCCATAGCCAAACCGTCCCAGCCGGCGCCTGAGGAAGCACGGCAGAGCAAAGTAACTTGTGTTCACTCTGAGGAGTGCGGGTGAGGAGCAGGGACAGAGGGAGGGAAGCGGCAGAGAAGTGAGCAGAGCAGCCCCGTGCACAGCAGTTTGTATTGGAACCAATGGAGCCAACCCCTGCCCCTGACCCAAACAATAGGCCGTGGTACCATTTAGCCCAAGGCCAAACCCCAAGGTGGCATGCTAAGAGAAATGAATCCATGCCTGCGGTCAGCCCCCCCACTGGGGCACCACAGTGAAGTTCACAGCCTCCACACAGGAGCAAGCAAGCAAGAGAAGCCCCTCCTTTTTGCACTGGTGATGGGGCTTGAACTTAGCCTAAGTCTGCTCCTTCCTTCCTTCCTTCCTTCCTTCCTTCCTTCCTTCCTTCCTTCCTTCCTTCCTTCTTTCTATCTTTCTTTCTTTTTTCAAGGCTAGTGCTTTAGCATTTGAGCTACACCTCCACTCCCAGCTTTCTGCTGGTTAATCGGAGATATCAGTCTCATGGACTTTCCTGCTCGCGCTGGCTTCAAGCCACAATCCTTAGATCTCAGCCTCCTGAGATTACAGGTGAGAACCACTGGCTGAAGCCTTTTTTTTTTTTCATTTTCATTCCAGCTGAAAGAAACAAACCTGAGGTAAGTACAATCCCAGAACCTTCCAGGCTCATCCACAATGAAAGTCAAATGTGTGTATATATGAATGTGTGCACATGTGTGTGCAAATGCACACATGTATGTGACCTAAGAATAAACCTACTAAGAAATGTTCACAACCTACGTGAAGAAAACAATAAAAATTTACTGGAGGGCATAAAAGAAGACCTGAATAAATGCAAAGGCCCAACCATAGACCTGGATGGAAACACTCAATATTATAAAGGTGTCACACACCCTCAAATTAAGCTATAAATCCAATACCCTCCCAATCATCACTATACCTGCAGGATGTTTTATGGAACTGTATAAGCCAGTGCTGAAATTCACTGGACAGAGAAATATGCAAAAGATAGGCCAAGAAAAATCTGAAAAAGAAAAAAAATATTGGAACATTTATTCTACCAAATAGTAAAATAGATCAGAGAATGTTCAGAAGACTGTGAAGTTGATGGTATTTGGCAAAGAATAAGAAGCAGAATAGAAAGACTAGAAATGGACATTTTTTTTCTAGGTTTGCCTTTTAGATTTAGCTTCTTCATCCATCATGTTTTATATGTGATGTGAGGTAGAGATCTGATGTTTCCGCCCCCCTCCCACACCATTGGACAGCTATGTGTGCAGTCATCTATAGAAAACTGTATTGTCTCCCTGAAGATCGGCAGTCCTGGCTATCTGCTGCCACTGTCTCTCCTGCTGCCCCCAGACTAACTTTTACAGTCAGGTCTTTGCATTTGCCAACTGTGCTAGGCCTGCTGGGGGAAGGGTTTCTCAGTCTAAGACACTGCAGGTACTGAGGAAGAGGTTGTGGCAGGACTGAGAGAGGATGTTCCCATTGTAGCACCTTCTGGGCATCTCATCCTGAGGACACTGGGGTAAGGTGGGCAGAAGAGAACCCTGAATAAAGAAGCATTTAGCCAGATGCCCATGCCTCATGCCTGTAATACCAGGGCTGGGTTTGAAGCCAGCCCAGGCAGGAAAGTCCATGAGACTCTTAGCTCCAGTTAAACACCAAAAAACCAGACATGGAGCTTTGGCTCAAATAGTGGAGTGCCAGACTTGAGTAAAGAAGCTTGGGAATAGTGTCCAGGCCCTGAGTTCAAGTTCCAGGACTGGCAAGAAGGAAAGAGGAGAAGGAAGAGGAGGAGGAGGAAGAATTCAAAATTCCAGATGGCTTTTGTAGAATTTGACAATCTGATTCTAAACATACATGGAAAATTATGGACCTAGAATAGCCAAAGCAATTCTGAAAGAACAAAGATAGAAGACTCAAACCATCTAATATCCGAGTTATAATATAAGTGACACGCTATCACAGAGATGATCCAGGGTTTGCCTGTTGTGCATACAAATCAACGGAGCAAAACTAAGAGGCCAGAAATAAAACACATCTACATGATCAGTTTACCCTGACAAAGTGCCAAGGTGATGGAATGAAGCTATGACAGTATTTTCAATAAATGGTGCTTCAAAGTTGGTGATTCAATGCTGTCGAAAAGCAAACTTTACAACTTTGGTGAGGGGGAGGGGAGTGTAGTCATGGAGATGGGAGGGAAGGGATGGTAGGGGAAAAACAAAGGAGGAGGCAACAATGTTTGATAAGAAATGTACTCATTATCTTGCTCATGTAATTGTAACCTCTCTGTATGGTATTTCCACAATAAAAAAAAACTTATTTAAAAAAAGAAAAGAAAAAAAACCCTTTACCTTACATTGTCCTGCTCTCAAAAATACCACTTGAAATGAGTCATAGACTTAAATGTAAAACTGAAAACAACAACAAACACAAAACAGCTAGAAGAAAACATAGAGGGAAATGTTGATGCTCTGGGCTTAGACCTGTAATTCCTAAATGGAAAATAAAATGTGGAGCCATAAAAAATTGGTAAATTGATCATGCTATTCAGTAGACAGTATGTGGAATATGAACTATTTACCTTGTGGGCAGGTACAGGGGGGAGAAACTAGGGAAAAGGGAAGGAAGGGGTAATATTGCCCAAAAAGAAATGTACTCATAACCTGACTTGCAAAACTGTAACTGTTCCATACACCACCTTTATAGTAACCATAAAAAAGATGCACTCATTGCCTGATTTATGAAATAATAGCCCCTCTGTACAACATCTTAATAAAAATAAAATTTTATTTAAAAATTGGTAATTTCATCAAAATTTAAAACTCTTCTTCAAAAGATATTAAAATGGGCACCTGTGTCTCATACCTGTAAAACTAGGTATTCAGGCAGCTGAGATCTGAGAATCACAATTCAAAACCAGCTTTTGCAAGAAAGTCTATGAGACTCTTATCTCCAGTCAACCAGCAAAAAGCTCAGAGTGGAGCTGTGGCTCAAATGGTAGAAAACCAGCCCTAAGTGAAAAAGCTAAGGGACAGCATCCATGTCTTGAGTTCAAATCCCAGTATCAGCAAAAAGGGAGAGAGAGAGAGAGAGAGAGAGAGAGATCTGTTAAGGGCATAAATCCTTGATGGAAGTAATATCCCTTCCAAGGGGGCAAAAATTGGTCCTGGATAAAGATCTTATATCTGAAACATGAACAAACTCTCTTACAACACAATAATAGTAAGACAAAGAATACAACTTAAAAATTTTAACAGATACTACACCAAGAAAGACCTTCAAAATGCAAGAAAAACACACAACGTAAGTCCTGAAAGATATGCAACTTAAAACAACACCTCCTAGCATAGAAAAAGAACCAGAACACTGACCATCCAGACTGGGTGGGAATGTGGGGAAGGAGTGTAGAGCACCTGGAACTCCCTTGGGAAACATTTTGCCAGTCTATGTTAACACAGCAAGTGCACCTACCTCCTGGCTGAACAATCCATGGGCATTTACCTATGAGAAATGAACACGTGTCTAGAGTCAAATGTTTGTGACTGCATTATTTGTAATGGCCTACACAAGAAACCACGCATGAACCGATGTGATGATATACTGCCAAACATCAAAAACAATCAGCTACTAACAACAGTATGCATAAGTCTCAAAGCCTGATGGTATGTGAAAGAAGCCAGACTCCATTTCGTACCATTTATGTGACATTCAAGAAAAGGCGACTGTAAGAACAGATCCGCAGATGCAGAGTCAGAGGGTGGTGCGAAAAAGGCGTTGACTGAAAAGAGACAGCGGAACAGTTGCAGGAAATGTGGCTATTACGTGACTCAAAACTCCTTAAACTGGGGATAGGGGTATAGCTCAGTGGTGGAGCACTCGTCCAGAATTGCAAGGCCACGAATTCATTCTCCAGCACCACACACACACACACACACACACACACACACACACACACACACACACACACGTGGACAATTTGATTATCTAAAAGTAGGGTTCCCTCCCAGGGCCTCAATGCTGACAAGGTGAACATTCTACCAGTGAGTCACACTGCCTCATGCTTAAAGCTTTGTTCCCTGTTTTTTTGGTAAAGCATATGTCCATTGACGGAGTGGCCCTGCTCCTGAGAGGTTACAACCCCTTAGTGATTCATGCGGCCTTGTCCCATGACCAGCCCCAAATCAATGAATGGAGGAAGGTTAGGAAGCAAAATCAACTCAGCAAGGTAGACTTGGGTCTTAGTTCACTTTCTATGGCTATGACAGAAGATCACAACTGAAGAATTTATGAGATGGTAGGTGTGGTGGGGGGTGGGGCGGAGGGAGAACTTACTTTAGGCGGCGTGCAGTTCTGGAAGCTAGCAAGTCCAAGGTCAGAGTAGAGGATCTGGTAAAGAAATCAAAACATGGTAGAAGCAAGGACATGTGAGCATGTGCAAAGAGAACTGAGCACAGCATTCCTAGTGTTGAGCAGATAAGCCAAGCTCCAACAGCCGAATCTCCTAGTGTGGAAGTACACCTAGCACACATCCATATCATTAACATGAGCATATGTATATATACCTACATACATACATTTGTGCTTGTGTTATATGATTCTCACGACGGTACTAGATAAGAGAATGAGAGGAAAGGGAGAGAATAAAAGAAAGATGGAAGAGAAGCATTTCTAAACACAGTACCACCCTGCGTGAACATGGCCCAGGGATCTCAATGAAAATCCAGGATGGAGGGGGCGGGGAGGCAGGGAACGAGGAGCTAGAGCGGCTTGTTCAGCGCGAAGCATAGTATCTGCCTGTCCGCTCTACTATGGTGACATCCACTTGGTTCAATTAATGCTAAAAAATGAATAAATAAAAGAATGACAGGAAGGTGAAACAGGCTCAGATTGGGGCAAAGGACCAGAGGGAGCAAAGTCACCACAAACCACTAAGAGGGGGTGACTGAGGATGAACGAGGGGGTGACTGAGGATGAACGAGGGGGTGACTGAGGATGAACGAGGGGGTGACTGAGGATGGACTGAGGATGAATGAGGGGGTGACTGAGGATGAACGAGGGGGTGACTGAGGATGGAAGAAGTCTGTTTGCATGTGTGAAAACAGAACAATGGCACCTGTTGGCATTGTTTTAAAAGGGGAAGCGGGATAAGGGAGAGGGACAGAGGCCACAGTGGCCCGGATACACCCCACCCCGCCCCTCCCAGCTAATAGATCAAAATGAGCTCCTGCTTGGTAACTTACCCATCCGTGTGAAGGACATGGTAGCCACCACCATCGTGGTGATTAGACTTCCACACGTGTTTCTGAAGGGACAAAGCTTGCTGAAACCTGGTGCCTTCCCGATGAGTAGGGCCGGCTATGGGCGTCAATCCCCCATCAATCACCCCGCTGGAAATGTTTCTCTGGCCATCTGATGAGGCCCCCAGACCACCAGGACCTGCGCCACCTAGGGGTATGGAGGAATGCCTGACACCACACCCTACTTCAGGCACCTGAGTAGGAATGAACCCGTGTTCTAAGCAGACCTGTGACAAGTTCCCCAGATGTGTTTCTGCGTCCCAGACGTTCCAGTAAGTTCAGTGGTCGTGTGGTAAGCTCTGGTGTGGTCACACGTGCTCCCTTCTGTCTCCATACCCCACTGCGCATGGATCGTGACTAAGGCCCGGTTGTGTGCATTCTGAGTTCACACGTGCCAGTGTTCCTTTTTGGGGTTCTGGAACATTGACTTCCTACTATTCGACCAATGCAAGATGAGGGGAGACGGTGTGAAGCTGATTGGAATGTTTGTGGAAGATTCTAGAGTGGTGCTTCATCACTTGCTGGAGGCAGATGGGTTCCAAGACCTGCAGCTTGAGCTGACAGCGCCAAACCCTTCACATACAACCATCATAGCTGCCATCAGACTTAATCCATATATAAGGCGTAAGATATTGTCAACAACTAATAATAAAATAGAACCAGACACTAGGACAGAACTCACACAAGAAGCTGGGTGCTGGTGGCTCACACCTGTAATCCCAGTTACTTAAGAGGCTGAGATCTGAGGGTTAAGGATTGTAGCCAGCACCGGCAGGGAAGTCTGTGAGATTCTTATCTCTGATTAACTACTCAGAAAAAGCCATAAGTGGAGCTGTGGCTCAATGCTAGAGTGCTACACTTGGGCAAAAGAAGCTCAAGGCCAGCACCCAGGCCCTGAGTTCAAGCCTCAGGACCAGCACAGGAGCACACACTTGTGCACCCTCCCCTCCACACACATTTCACACAACACAAAGGCCCCTGAACAGCCGGAAGCCACCCTACGCTAAAATGCACAACTATTCTCCCTCAAAGGACCCACAGCACTGATCAGCCATCAACATCTGAGTAACACCATCGCTCTGGCACCTGCTAAAGCCCAAGAAGACACTGGATGGAGGCCATTTTGGTCAGTGGGGCATTCTAATTGAGACTCTAGAGCACAGGTCCTTGCTCCACAGGGCTCATTCCTGGCCCCGTACAGAATTCAGCTCATCTTCCATATTTCCACCTTCAGCTGTGACACAATTCACGCTCTACTCTTCATAACTTCATTTGTTCATCCCCAAAGTACTCACTGATGACCCAACAGAATGGTCTGTCATGATAGTGCACACCTGCCATCCCCGCCCTCAGGAGACTGAGGGGCAGGAAAACTGAGACCAGGATGGACTACATGGCAAGACTTTGTCTCAAAATAATGACAAAAGCTGGGCTTTTTACAGCCTCACCCCATGCAGTCCTAGCTATTCAGGAGCCTGAGCTCTGAGGATCACAGTTCAAAGCCAACCTGACCAGAAAAGTCTGTGAGCCTCTTCTCTCCAATTAACCACCAGAAAACCAGAAATAGTTCGAGGGGAGGGGAAAAAACTCAACGAGAGCACCAGGCCTGACCAAGCCCCAGGACTGAGGGGCTCATGCGGGCACCGGTACGCACGCGCGCACACACACACACACCAGAACTTGCAGAGCAGGGACAGGTCACCGATGGCCCTTGCACAGCATCCTCTAGGTGGACAAAACCTCCTCAGAGCCGCAGACCACCCTCCCGCCCCCATGGCACCTGGGGCGCACGGTGCGCGCCTCTCCTTCTTCTCCGGGGTGCTCCTCTGCCTCAGGATGGAAGCACTCTTTCGGGCTTGGAGGCACAGCACACACCTCCACCAGATAGGGACCCCGAGCGGAGCTCCCACACAGCCTGATCTCCCCCCCCAACCCCGCGTGCGCCCCCATCCATCCGCAGCTGCCGACCCGCGCTGCGCCCTCCCTGCAGACCCGCAGGAGGCGCTGGCTGGCCCCTGTGGTGGAGACGCGGAGACCTGGCAGGTGCCAGCGTCCCAGCCCTGAGCGAGGGCAAGGCCTGGGCAGCCCACGTGAGGAACGGAGGAGAACCACTGTGGCCCGGGACAGAGGGGCGGGGGCCAGGTCAGCATCAAGGAAATGGGTTGGAGGGTGAGGCCGCAGCCACGCCCTCCCGTCCAGAACATTCCATCCTCCACGCCCACTGCCAGAGGGAAGCCCCATGCTCCCTATCCATTACCTGACATAACTAATTGCCCGGTGACGTTTCCCGTGTTATAGACAAATGTGAATTATGGGCTCAGCTGCTTTTCTTTTCATGACCAGGAATCGGTTGATAAATATGTTTATTCGAGGTCAGCCTGGCCTCATCCATTAGAAATATTGTTTTTCTAAACATTACATTGATTTAATTTAACTCTAATCAATTTAAAATGGTTCTGACAATTAACGAAAGCTTCAAATATGACCTTAAAGTAATAGGATTCATTAGCTATGTTTAGGATTAAACTTACCCTAATAGGGCCATTTTTCTTCTGGGGGGTATTTGGTAAGTGACTAGTGGTCAGTCAAAATGAAATCAATTATTATAAATTATACAGTTACACTTGATTATGCATCCCCTGCTAATTTGTATAAATAAGGGTCTGACAATGAGAGTAATTTATTAATAACTATCTCTCCGCGAGCCTGAGCCCACACTTCATATTACAGCTGCCTGCCGGGCCCGCGGAACCCAGGAAATATTCTTTTCCAGGGTGGCTGGCGATGTATGCTAATGAAGCCCATAATTAATTGGGACACTTCTAGTTAAAGACACAATGCTGGTGCCCTTTGCTCTATTAGACATGACAGTCCATTCATTCAGAAAGCAATGGGATCAAAAATTCATACGCCAGCCTTGATGCCCCAAAAGGAAGGCGAACCTCCCATAAAGCAGGAGGGCGGGGTGACAGCTGGCTAGTGAGAGGCGGATCTGCGGCCAGCGTGAGCGTTTCCCACCCTGATGTCACCAGCCCGGGAACAAGGGGAAGGCGCAGGCCCTCTCCTGGGGCAGGGTGGAGTTGGCCCCTCCGTGCTGGGCCTTGGTTTGACAAAGAGGAAGGACTCACAGCTGCACTTACACAGTGGGAGAGAACTGCTCAACAGTATTGAACTTTAAACCACAAAGAACGTTTGGCTAAGTGTGTTCCTTTCCATATGTGCATGTATATTGCCTCTAGGTGAAAGTGGCTGAGAGGCCTAGAAGGAAAGATGGAGACAAGAATTCTGCTTTAGAAAATCACCACAAAGAATTCTGCTTTAGAAAATCGCCAGCAGGTCCACTGAAGTTCAGCATGGCCTTTCTCCAAGGCCCAGCACTGAGCCTCCCAATCGTCCCAAGATTAATGTTAGAATTCCTTGCTGAGTTTTATTAATTTATTAATTTATTTTGACAGTAGAGGCTTAACCTCAGGGCCTGGGCACTGTCCCTGAGCTGCTTTTGCTCAAGGCTAGCACTCTACCGCTTGAGCCATGGTGCCACTTCTGTCTGGCTCTATCTGTTGATGTGGTACTGAGGAATAGAACCCATGGCTTCACCCCTGCTAAGCAAGCACTCTACCACTAAGCCATATTCACAGCCCTCCTTGCTTATGTTTTATTTTTATTTTTTTGGTGGTACTGGAATTTGAACCCCATGCCTTGAACTGTCTAGGTAAGACCTCTACTACTTAAACTACAACCTCGGCCCTTTTGTTTTTGTTATGTTTCAGATGGGGTAGGGGGTCCTATGTTGCCCAAAGCTGGCTCAGGCCACAGACTTCCTGTTCTGTCTCCCAAGGAGCTGGGATTATAGAATGCTCTACAATGCCCAGAAATGTATATTTCTGATAAACAGTCCTCCTATCAAGGAGGTAGAGCTTATAATAGATGCACAAATGAAAAATCACAGATTCCTGTGCATGATGTTCACAAGCTGGTATGGTGACTCTGTGGTCAGAATGTTAGTGTGGCTGGGAAGGAAGCTTAACTGGTTTGTGGGGCCTGGGTCATCCTGAGGGAGGACTCTAGGCTGCAGACCTGCCAGGGTGTGGGGTTTGGAAAAGGCCCATACAAACAATACCCTTTAGAGTTCTTTTGTGCCAGTACTGTGTCATGAACTCAGGGCCTTACACTCTTCCTGACCTTTTCTGTTCAAGCTGCTGTCCACCCCTTGAGCTCCTCTACCTTTTGGCTTTTTTTGCTGGCTAGTTGAAAACAAGACTCTCATTGGCTTGTCTGCTTGGGAGGTCTTTGAACTGCAATCCTCAGATCTCAGCTCCCTGAGTAGCTGGGACTGCAGGCATAAGTCACCACACCTAGCTGCTCTTGGCTCTTTACCATGTTCAACAGGCATCTTCCAAACATCTAATTGGTGTTTGGTTTACAGATCACAACTCCTCACATCCATCACCACCCTCAGCTCAGTGGCCTTTGCCCAGCCCCCTCCCTCAATACTTTGCCCTTCAGCCAACCACAGCTTTCAAATGAAGGGCCATTATGGTAACATAGATTTTCTTAACCCACTTCTTTCCCCTAATACAGTGCCAACCTTGATTCATTTCCTTCAAAGCGATGCTCTAGAAGAATGATGAATGACAGTGTCATACTCAAGAGCCCAGCTGTGCAGTGGCTTTTCCAGGACTCACACACTGAAGCTCACCAAGTCTGGCTCCCATTGTAAATGATGCTGCCTGACCACTTACAGCTGATGTTGGGCTTGCCTGTAATTTGTATGTCCTTAGCAAGTTGCCCCAGCAGTAAAAGTTCTGGGCTAGGTTTATGGCATATTGAAGAGTTAGAAAAATAAGCCTGTGTATATTATGCATGCACATGACTTACAATGACAGGGGGCAGAGGAAGAACCAAACAAGAGAAGTAAGCAGTCTGAGCAAGGGTCTGTGTGCACAGCAGACTCAAAAATCACCAGAAGTGCCATGTGGGAGGTAAGGAAACTCATAATGCCCCCCAGAATATCAGAACCGGAAGGGATAATGCAGGTTACAGTCAAATTCCTTGGTGCAGGATGGAGAGAGCAGGAGTCAAAGTGGCCTCCATTGTAGGTTGCTTGTGTGTGTGTGTGTGTGTGTGAGAGAGAGAGAGAGAGAGAGAGAGAGAGAGAGAGCCAGTCTTGGGACTTGAACTCAGGGCCTAAGTGCTGTCCCTCGGCTTTTTTGCTCAAAGCTGATGCTCTAACACTTAGCCATACCTCCACTTCCAGAGTTTTGCTGATTAATTGGAAATAAGAGATTTTCCTGCTTGGGCTGACTTCAAACTTGGATCCTCAGATATCAGCCTCCTGAGTAGCTAAGATTACAGGCACCATGCTGAGTTGTTAATTTTCATGATGAGACCCGAATGAAGTAAACTACTGGAAAGTTAGGAAGTCAGGATTAGGTATACACTGAAAAGTGTGTACCCCCTTAAGGATGGGACAACATCATCCTGCTATTTACCTAATTTCCTAGCATAATGCTATAGATTCTGCATTCACCCAGAAGATGGCGCTAACTTGTTTAAATTCGAGCTGAAAGCTCAAGACGTGAAGAGCCAGACACAAACAGAAATGACCAGTATTAACCCACTCTCCTGACACTTCACAGAGGAAATGTAACCCCCTATGCACAATGTGTAACTGGACAAGCGGCTCTAACTGCCACAATTGTTTTAAAAAGTTACCTGCTGCTTCCCAAATGTGGGAGTCTGACTGCTGTTAGTTAACTGCTTGGAAGAGCTAGGAGCGCTGTCATACCCCGTAATGACCACAAGATGTCGCTGCTGCACGCAGGACAAGATGTGGAAGAAAGGCTTTTACAAAGCAATCTAAAGTACTAGCTGAAGCTAAAATTGTGGAGGGAAAACAGAGGTGTTGATTGGAATGGCCATTTGCCATCTATTGCTGTTGTTATTCATAGATACCATTTAGCCAGGGGGTTCTGAGCAACAAGTACAACACATGCGTGGTTTTAAGTTCATAGAGTGTTGAGGGAAAGCATCATGTGGGAACCAGAGACTTTGACCCTTGTTCTTTCTCAAGAGGAACAAGGACAGCAATCTAATTCTGACTGCATCAACAATAATGAACTGGACAGTTTCTTTGCATAAGAGGCTCAGCTGGACTTGGAGGCGTGGCTCAAGTAGTAGAACACATATCTGCCTATCAAACACAAGATCCTTAGTTCAACCCCAGTAACTCCATCCAAAAACTAAAATAATATTTTTTTTTGGTCTGGTTGTGGGGCCTGAACTCTGGGCCTGGGCGCTGTTCCTCAGCTCTTCAGCTCAAGGCTAGCGCTCTACCACTTGAGCCACAGCGCCACTTCTGGCTTTTTTTCTTTTTGCTTATGTGGTGTTGGGGAATCGAACCCAGGGCCTCATACATGCAAGGCAAGCGCTCTACCACTGAGCCACCTTCCCAGAACCTAAAATATTTTTTTAAGTTCCTTCTTCCATTCAACAGATGCAAGCACATATTTTATACCAGGTATTGATCAAGGTGATAAGGGGCTGTTCCCATGGCTCCTAGGAGGTATTGCTAAGTATCAGTGGTTAAATCTTCAAGATAAGTGTGAGCTAGTTCTTAAGTACAAGTTAGGAAAGCTAAGCAACATGCACTAGCAATTCAATTAGTTATATTTAAAACAAAGGCAAACACTGCGCAAGCCTCAGCCCTTCCTAATTAATTTTACATTATCTGTGGCAGGGATAAGCAAACATTTCTGGAAAAGACCAGGATAGTAAACGTTTTAGGCTGTGTGGAACACAAGTTTTCTGTTCCAGTGATTCAGTTATGCTGTTGGAATACTAAAGTGACGGATGAGCGTGGCTGTGTTTCAAGAAGTTACTTGATACACTGGTGGGTTGGTTTTGCTCAGCAGGCAGCAGTCTGTCCATCCCTTGTCTGTATGTGGGTATTTCTCTTTCTCTTCCTGTCTGTCGGTCTGCTTCTCTCTCTCTCTCTCTCTCTCTCTCTCTCTTTCTCTCGCTCACTCTCTCGATAGTGAAATGCTGAATAGTTGGGTATGCACCCCACTCTGCGCAGCTCCCCAACTTCTCTATCAAAGATAGCCTGCCATCAGCCATAGTATGAGTATTTACATCACAAATCTGTAAACACCACAAACCAAGGCTTTTCCTTGGTACACACTTAGCCATACCTCACCAGCTAAAGGGCTGGAAAGCCCCTGCCCTGGGGCCCTACTCCAAGCAGACCTCTGAAACTGCTTTCAGTCTGCCATACAGCAAGCATCCTATCCCACTAACCATGGAAACCTGCAGGGTAGAAACATATCTGAATACAATACCCTAAAGTATGCAGAGATAGCCAGAAACATTCCTGTGTTATAACTCCACCCTGCCCAACCCCTGAACTAGAATGCACAGACAAGATACCACACATCCTGGTCCAAGGCCTGGCTTGTTTGCTATCACCAAAAAGAAGCTTGCACCTCATACCCAGAGGTACCTTTTAGTGTCTCAAAGGGTTGAGAAGATGCTGGGTGTGGTGGCTCACACCTGTAATCTTAGCTACTCAGGAGGCTGAGATCTGAGGATCGCAGCTCAAAGCCAACCTAGGCAAGAAAGTTGGTGAGACTCTTATTTCCAATAAATCACCAGAAAAACCAGAAGTGGGGCTGTGGCTCAAAGTGGCAGCAACTAGCCTTGAGCTGATAAGCTTAGGGACAGCACCCAGGCTCTGAGTTCAAGCCCCGTGACCACCACCACCAACAACAAAAAAAATGTTTGAGATGAGCCTAGGGAGGGGGGTATCCTGGGTTTCCATTTTCATCGATTTTCAATTCTTTATCTCCTAGGGTGATTTCAAGCTACTCCAGAAAAGGCAGCATTTCAAATGGAGCTGGGTGTTTTTTTTGGTAAGATGGTTTGACATCTGAAAATTAAGAGTTTTTGTGAACTCTTAGATAAGTGGTAACACTTAGATAAGTGTCTCAAGAGCTGCCACCACTTGCAAATTTTGGTTGTGAGGATCACTCTGCTAAGTTACCTGATTTTCACAGTGTCTAGTTTAGTCTTGGCTCACCTAAGTGTTGGAAATCGGCTCCGGAAATGACTCCTCTCCAAATTAAAAAATAAAACTCAGCCTGCAAAAGAGTCTACCAATATCCGCTCATCAAGATCAGTTCAGGAGCCACAGACCCCTCCCAAGAACGACCTTCATCCTGGGGAAACTGGATAGGATTTTCTTTGAAATGCTATCTGAAATGTGGGTGTTAAATTCAAAATGCAAGGAGATATGATGAAGTAAACAGGATGCAAGAAACAAAGAACCTCTTCTTAATTTGTTGTATCATTTCTAGATGACTGTATGTTCTAGACCTCATAGATGGTATGTACGTGTGCACATCTGAGGGAAGCTAGGAGGAAGGCACAGAATCAGAGGGAAACAGGAGAAAAATTACAGCAGAGGGGCCCATCAGCTGCACTGGACATCGATGAAAGTGAACTAAGCAACTCAGGGGCAGCGATGGGAGGGAGGGAACGAGAGAGAAAGAGGAAACAGCTGACACTAAGCAAAAGAAAAGAAATGTACAGATCACGTGATGTGGAAGGAATAGCTGTAGTGTCAAAGTTTGTAGACTCCATAGGCTTTATAGACCATGCTAATAACAATGTGCCTCATGAAGCTTAGAATGTGCTTGTGACTTTAACTAAGTATCACTATCCCACAATACTGTGAAATTTATGTAATCACTAAATCTCAATAAAAAAAATAAATGCTATCAGCAGCTTGTGACGCCTGAGGTTCACACACATTTTGAAATATTTCCTGCCCAAAGATAATAGCCTCTTTGTGATAGTCCAGGACATCTTTTCTCAAGCACTCTTCACCAATACAGAAATTTCCATCGTGTTTCCAAACCAGCTCTGAGGCCTGGAGCACACATTCACCAAGTCTCCATGGCCAGTGGCTTTCTGACAGATTTTCTAGCCCCTCTTTGGAGCTGGTCTGTACCCACAGTTCTGCCGTCTACTGAAGCAGAAGAGTCCTGGAATGACAAGAGCTTCCCACTTGTTGAATGGTGGGCTACGGAAGGGTTTTGTAAGGTCCACCCATGATCTTGAGGTTGTAACGGAGGTCAGAGGAGCAGTGTAGATCGCCAAGCTCCTAGGGGCCCTGGGTGGAGCCAGGATTCCTCCGGCCAGATCAGCTGTCTTCAGGCAGGACTTGTCTTCATTTGTCTGTTGAAGTCCACAGGTGCAAGTACAACCCCTGCCACATCTCTATGTCTGGGTATGTATGGAACAGTACGCCAGCCCCAGAGTCCGACAAGGAAGAGCAGAGGTGTCAGGCAGCCTTGTTTGGGTATCCGTGTGTTCATTCAGCTCTGCCAAACACCAATCAATAGAACTCAGACTACTGGAGCTTTTCTACGTTTACACAGTGATACCCTCCAAGGAATTTCTGAGGATGGTTCCTTTCCTCAAAGAAAACACAGTAAGAGTTCAGTCACATCAGCCTTCCTCTGGCTCTTACCACGTTGTGCTGAACCGCCTCATGGCAGCTGTGGGATAAAACACACTCACAATAGTAAATAACTCCGTGCCTGGGCTATAGTAATGAAGGACACACAGAAGAATCAACTCTCATTGGGGCAGCTTAGAGACTGGAACAAGTGAGCATCAACTAGGATCGTAGCTGGGAAATGCTAACCACATCAAGAGATTACACAGACTTATCAGGCTGCAAGGGGTACTTAAAAGGTATGTGTGCAGGGTGTGATAATCCCCACCAAAAAGTCAAGGTACAGGAGTGACTATTTACTGGCAGAAAGTTCCTTCTATGATCTAGCTTTAGTCACTCCAGCTGCAGGAAACTTACTCTCTCCCCTGAGCCCCTTTCCCTTGCAAAAGAAGGATATCCATGGGAAGAAAAATGTGAAATCAGAAACATCCTCGCTAAAAAGCAAACATCTCTCCCTCTCTCAAGCTTCCCAGACTGGCAGCTTTGCAGTTCACCACAAACTTTGCTGAGTTGCTGTATTAGTCAGCAGATAATAAAAATCATTTCTGTAAAACAGACTACCCCCACCCAAGGTTATATTTTGATTTCTGGAATCCAAGGATATGTCTTGGCTTTTTGTAATCAAGTATTAATAGTATCAATAGGACTGACAGTATTAGTCAGGTGACCAAGTCAACATTATGTTTTGCCTGTGCTCTTGTAACTCAAGGCTGTTTTGCTTCTGTAACCTTGCTTGCTTGCTTTGGTAAACATCACCTATGTGAAACTCCTTCGCATAAAAATCCCCCTCCAAAGCTCTGTGAACTGAGGATAGATGCCACGTGGCTAATAAAAAGGCTTCCAGCCAGTTTGAGTGACTCCTTTTGCCGATTGTGGCTTCAAGTCCCACCAGTCCTGGGAAGCTGGAATATTACACTGGGCCCATGGATTAACTAAAAGCAGGAGAAAAGTATGACATCTCTGCCTCCATTTTGCATGTGTCTCTGCTCTAAGCCATCCTCTCTGAGTCCTCTTGCAATTACCTTGGAATTCACGGAGGACAGGACTTATCAATAACATCTTTGAGAAGAAGAAGACTACACCTAAGGAACAACAGAGCCTTCCAGCCAGGCCAGTTGTGGGCAACATGAAGTTTGCTCCCTTCGAGTAATGATGGTGATAATGACATCTCTGGAGCCCTTCTTAAACTAAGGACTGAAATAATGTGAGCAGGACTGTTTAACAAGGATGCACATTTCTTTCTCTCCCAGCCCCCATTTCTTGGTCTGTAAAAGCTAAAGCTCATCTCTGTACCCCTAAGGATGGCTGGAGATTGGTGCACATACATGCCATGTAATACATCTTTTTCCACTCTGGTTCAGCCGTGTGTGTGTGTGTGTGTGTGTGTGTGTGTGTGTGTTTAACAGAGTAAACTCTGTTACTTCTGGAGTGTGGTTGGGGTTTGAAACCTCTTTTTCAATGCTCTAGAATGCCTCCTCGAACACGGTAAATGTAGGAGGTTTTCAACAACAATGGTAATGATGTCTTGGTAAGGAGATGCCCATACAGTGTTGCCTAAAGGACTCTTCTTTCCTGGCACATCAGACATCTCAGAAGTTGTGCAGACCCGATTCCAGCTTTCCCATAACCCCAAGAAAGCAAGGAAAAGGCACCATAAAAATTTCATTTTAATGATACAGAAATAGTATATAGTACATTTCTTCCCACAGCAGCACTGCATTCCTTTCTAAAAAGTTTAACAAAATTAAGGCTAAATCAGAGCAATCTGATAGTAAAGGGGTATTTTATATGTAATATTTCAATGTTTCCATAAACATACGATAACCTTCAGGCAAAAAAAGAATTAAATGCTAAACAGGATATCAGAAATGGAAAAGGCTGTTCAAAATGTGCTTCTATCAACTCAGTTATATAATCACAATGTCCCTGGGAAGATACAATGTTTTTGTGTGTTATAATGAGTGTCTATGGTATGATGCTAAGACTTCCCAGAGTCATTTTATAACATAAAGCCAAAGATGGTGGAGTTTCCAATATAATCCCACTATAATTTTAAAAAAGAAAAGTACACAGTATTTAAAAGCACAAGAGAATTGTAGTAGAGGCCGTGGGGCCTCGTAGGACAACACAGCATCCATGGTCCTGCACCTCAAACTCTGTTAGGAAAAGGAAAGAAATCAAGGCTTTAGGATTGGAAATGTGGCTCAAGTGGTAGAGGGCCTGCCTAGCAAGTAAGGTCATGAGTTCAAACCCCAGTACTGCAAAAGGTAGGGGCAGAAAGAGAGAGAGAGACAGACAGACAGACAGACAGAGACACAGAGAGACAGAGAGGCAGAGAGATAGAGACACAGAGAAACAGAGAGAGTCAGAGAGAAACAGAGAGTCAGAGACAGAAACAGAGAGCGAGACAGAGAAAGGACAGAGGAGCGGGGAAAGAGCCACAGAAGGAGGGAAGGAGGAGAGAAAAAGAAAAGAAAGGCAAGGTAAGGCAAGGGGAAAAGGAAATGAAGCCTGTAAAATCTGGTAAAACAAAAACAGAAAGCCCAGGCTATTGGATGGACCTCTTGGGACGCTGCTACAGGTACCGACTGCCGTTTACCGTGCTCAGGAAGAATTCTATTTCCTTCCCGCCTGTGCACCATCCTCAGCCGCTCCTCTGCTGGCTACTGCCTATCACTGCTCTGATTCAAGAGAAACTCTTCAGCTGCTCCAGGATTAAGAATAAGAGGAAGATGCTCCATCACATCCTGTCTCTTCTTCCCAATAAGACACCCAAAAGGAGAACAGATAAAGTCAAGGCCAGCTGCCCACAGGAAGAGGACACCAAGTCTCCAGAGCACTGTCCTTGTGTGGCCCCACCTGCTACACTCCTAAAATCACCAGCATTTGTACTAGGGAATTCAAAGACTGGTTTTTGCTGATGGAGAATTGCAAATGTCACTAAGTACAGCATCCCCAACCCCCAGGGAAGGTGGTCTTGTTTTAATTATAGGCCTTTAGGACTCCTGGACTTTAACGAGGACTTTTACTAATTATCCCAGAGATAAATCTTCCCATGTAATTTAAGGTAGTAGATAGTAAGAGTGATGTCATTCTCTCCTTTTAACATTGCATCGGAATTTTTTTTCTATTTCTTTGGCTCCCAGAGTCTTGATTTCCCTTAAAGATACAAAAGAGGAAAATGTTCAGGCAAATAATATCAAACATCCTTTTAAAACTCTGTTCCAAAGACTGCTAAGATCTCTAGGAGATAAAAGAGTTTAGTACATTTAGTAAAGTGCATTTCTTCCATGTAAACACAGATGAACAATGTAATAAACATGCAATTGCTCACATTTCCCTTTACGATGAGCACAACAACATTGTATGATCCCACAATCACAGAAGGGGAAAGGAACTATGTGGTCTTCCACTGCAGGGATTTCACACCTGGCTGGGTCATTCAGGTTCACCTGCTGAGCTGACCTGCAGACTTCCTAGCTTCAGCATGAAATCAGATCCAGCAGGCACAGCTTGGGACCTCAGAATTGATACTTTGTTTTCACTATGAAATAGAAATAGCCTAACCCCCCCCCCCCCATGAGAGAAAGAAACTAAAGCCCAAGCAAGAGACTACAGGGCAAGGGACAGGGCAAGGGCCTGTCTCCTAACCCCTAGTCCTTTCCTTCCCAGTTACACCATTGCCCCTCCCACAGGCCCTGCCCACCTGCCACTCACTGGCAAGGGGAGAACCAGGAGCAGATGCTTTTGTGGAAATCCGTGGTAAACTGTTGTGAGCTCAAGGACCAGGTCTCACATGCTATGTGACACAGAGCCGGGAACCTAATAACTGTCCAATAAACACGCATGGTGGTCATGCAGCTGCAGTCTAATACCATATTCTGCATTCTCACCACAGTCTACAACCATCCGAAACCCACTGGATATGACATCCAGTCTAGGAACCGTGTACACGGAACCTGTGAAGACACCACACTCAAAACAATGAGACATTTAGGTGACCGGCTCCACTGACAAGTCATGCTTCTTCTCAAATGACTGTGTGTGAGCCAAGACACAACGATGCTGGACATTCACCTAAGTACTTGGCAAACACAAAAGTGCTAGACTATTCTAAGGGGGAAATCTGGGGCAACTGTAACAACTCTATTGATTTTTTGTGTTACTGTTTCTCTTGATTTCAATGTGTTTCCCCATATGAGTCTTAGAACACATTTCCATGGATGGAGTCAGACACTTATAAAGCTGACAGTGAAGGATTGGGCACACTGAGCCACAATATTACAATGTAGTTACGCTCCCTTTCTCCCTCCCTCCCCCCTCTTTCCCTCCCAACCTCTCTTCCCATCCTCATAAACACACTTATTTGGAGGTGGAAGAATATTATTTCTTACATTTTCTATTGTAGTTCTGGATCGTGAACCATATTACAAATGAGTCTACATCTTGAATGTAGATATGATAAGAAAGGACAACCAAAACATTTTAAAAAGCCAATGGAAAAATATTAAAGATAACTTATGACTACAAAATAAATCAATAGGTACATTGGGCTTCTGTGCCATGCAACCAGCCCCAATCCAATCCTGCCCCCTTTGACAAACCAAACTTCACTGAAACAAGGAGTAGAAGTGAGTTGTTTAGAGGGATAGAAATGCACAGGGAGGGAAGAAGCTTCCAGACTTTCTTATGGTTCTCAGAAGCTAGGCTAGGATTCAGATCTGGCCACTAAACTGTACCAGGTTCCCCAGTAAGCTGACTTGTAGACCTCCACAGGAAGTCAGATCCAGCAAACATTGCTTGGGACCCTGAAATGTATACTTCTTTTCCATTCATAGGGAAGTGAATCAACCCTCTCACTGGACAGGTGAAGAAGCCAAAATGTGGTCTGAGACTACACAGACGCAGCTCCTTCCCCAGCAGTGCTGAAAGACAGATGGCTCCCCTTGGAGAGGGAGTCATTGGGACTAATCCATGGGTGAGGTTCCGCACACTCATGCACCCAAACAGATCTTCAGGCCTTCTACTGGTGTGCCTGCCAGCTAGTCTCTCTCAGTTTGGATGTGGATTCCACTTGCACAATAAAGGAGTTGCCTTCGCTTGCCTAGGCTGATAATCCAGCCTTGCCTGAGCAGGGATGCCCTTGACCAATAAACTCTGTCATCCAGTGCTTCCCTGAGCACCTAATTGTTACACAGTGTCTAGCATCCAGGTGGCCAGAGCTAGAAGAGAGCTCAGACCTTGCATTCCAGGCCCTTGCTTGTCCCAGAACAATGAAGGCAGGACCAGGTGGTGGCCAGAGGTCCTCACCCCATCCAGCCCTGGCCTTAGCACCAGCCTATACACCAAGCAGTACAAAACCTTGTACAGAATGCACATACTGTTCCATTGCAAAGGTGAAAGGTTTTATGAGAAGTTTTGTACCTTATGATTATTAAGCTAATACATACTAGCAAAATGGAATGACAAAACCAAATGGATACGATGTCTTTAAAAAAAAAACTGCAGCTGGGTGCCAGTGGATCACACATGTAGGCTTGGCTACTCAAGAAGCTGAGGTCTGGGAAGGAAAGTCTGTGGCACTTCTATCTCCAATTAACCATCAAAAGAGTTGGAAGTGGAACTGTGGTTCAAATGGTAGAGTCCTAGTCTTGAGCAAAAAAGCTAAGGGATAGTGCCTAGGTCCTGAGTTCAACCCCTGAACTGGCAAAAATGAATAAATAAATAAACAAACAAATAAATAAATAACTTCAGAGTTTGAAAAGCCTCTTTTGACATTACATATAAAGTCATATGCTATACATATGACATCTTGAAAGGTGGGAAGTCATCCCAGAAAGACAATACCTGACAACGATACTCAGAGAATACACATCCCACGGCACTGACACTGATAATGGATGGCTCCAGCCTACTGCCTCCACCGTGGCCTGTACATACACACTAGGGACAGTCCTCAGTCGATACCCTTTCTCCACTGAGTTCATCTGGAGGAGAACAGAGCTACTACTACCATGCCAATAACAATCTGAGGTATAACTGTCATTATCTTAGCTGAAACCAAGCTGAGTTTAGCGAGTGTTTAGTGAGATTGATGGAGCTGAAAATTACAGTCCTGTTTAAAATAAACCTCTTATTTATTTAAAATAGGAGGTTTAAATATCTAACATATCCCTTTAAGAAAGCATAAGTAATTCTCTGTGCCAAATTTGTTTTACATGAACTGTATATTTTTATAAGAATGTATTATTTACTGATCACTACAATCCTTTCATAAAATTTATTATTTTCTATTTCACAAAATAATTACAGCCCCTTAAAAACAACACCCTTGTGTCGTGACAGTTACTGCTATGACCAGACAGCTTCAGATGCTGAGTACCCTAATCCTCTAAGAAAATTACATTGAAAAATGGACATTTTACAACAAAATCACTCATTTATCTCAAAATCAGAACACACAGAGAACACCACCATTAAGGGAATTTCAGTATTTTCTGACCACTGTTGTAGAAACACAGAAGCTCATCAAATTGTGGACATGCAGGAAATCAGCACTATATAGGGAAGAATTAACAATTAAACTCACTCAAGTACACCTTTAACAACTGGACTCAAAGGAGATTCTTAATAAAATCAAATTGTTTCTTCCTCAAGGCAACTGTTACAATGGAAAAATGATTTCATAGCATTGGTCCATAAAGAAGAAATATTTATTTACATTCTCAATGGACTAAAAGAGGTTTGAAACTGTCACAATTAAAATTTTATGCTTCCAAAAATATATGATCAATGCACTTAACTTAAAGCTTCAGGTATTAATAACTTCATTTAGACTTTTTAAAAAACCAACATAAACATTCTTTCTAGAGTGCAAAATGCTTCTTATTAAATACTTTGGGAACACAAAAGTAACTTTTTGAAACACAGGAATCCTTTGCTGAGAGCCATCACCACCAAGATGCCCAACGCCCATTGCCGGCAATGGACGCTGGACAGAACCACCAACTGAAGGCCAATGCACACTGCAATTCTGCGCTCAGGCTGTGCCCTGCTCTGGAAGAGCCCAATTACTTGTACAAGCTCATTGTTGGGCTCTGGTACATGCACATATAAGCATCACAGAGCAGTCTGCGGGCACAGCCTTGGATTCTTCTGGAGTCCAATGAGTGCAGATCCTCTGGAGACATCTTCAAGTATTCTCCCACTTCCGGACAAGGTGTCACTTGAGGAATGTTGAAGCCATTCTGACCACCTACAAAAAAGAAGAAATAGAAAGGTTAAGAACTCTTTGGCCTAGAGCTTAGTTACACCTCGGTCAAGAGGGGAAAAACAAAGGAGGGGGTAACAATGCTCAACAGGAAATGTACTCATTACCTTACTCATGTAACCGTAACCCCTCTGTACAGTATCATTAAAATAAAAATATATATTTAATAAAAAAAGAAGCTACTGCTGGGGGTGCCTGAAATGATTAGAGTGCCACACCAGAAAGCCTTGGGGACTAGGGATTAGAGTAGCAAAAGGGAAAATGGGGTATAGGAAAAGGAATAGATACCATATTTCCAACTTTGTTCGGGGTTGGCCCTGTTCTACAAACTCAGACAGGCAGGGCAAGCAGTATTTTCATTCCTGAATCCTTGAGCCTCTAGCACTTATGTACAAAACAATGCCGAAGACTGCTAGAAAATGACCTAGAAGCTGGGTGCCAGCATCTCATGCCTGTAATCCTAGCCACTCAGGGGGCTGAGATCTGCCAGACTGCAGTTCAAAGCCACTCTGGGTAGAAAAATCTATGAGACTCATCTCCAAAATAACCAGCAAAAATCTGGGCTCAAATGGTAGAGTGACAACCAAGAAGCAAGCAAGTTGAATGAGAGTGAGGCCTTGAGTTTGAACCCCAAAACAGCCAAAAAGAAAAATAAAATGATCTGGAAGGTTCAGTTCACCACCCAATTCAGGAAGAAACAGGGCTTACTTTTCCAAAGAGGACACTTACTTCTGCTCTTAGCTCATAGTTTAGCATAGAAAACATAATTATCATATCAGAAATACTGCATTAAATACCAGACACATTAAACCTCAGCTTACTTAAATAACAGAAACCTAGGATTTCAGTAGAAAGATCAATGAGCTCCCAGATAGCTTAGTATGCAAGGTGCTCAGTTTGGCTACTATAGTTTACACAAAAATAAAAAGAAGTAGAAGGTAAACTGTTTCAGGCCTAAGAACATTATACTTCTTCATTTTAACTATCATATGCATATCAGGTTATCAAAACAATATAACTTTTTAGTTTAGGTATCAGGGTTGTTCATGAATTACAAAAAGTTAAGTCTCTGTCACTACATATATTCCTGAAAGGATTTTCTGACAAAGTATTTTATTACTCAGAACAAGCTATCCTACTGTGAATTAAGCCACTGCAAACAGACAGGCTGTAGTCTGTAGAAGAAGGATTTTAGTTACCATCCCGATCAGCCATGCTGTCAAAGAAGAGCCAGGCAGAGTCATCCTTCCCATACTTCACAAACGCAACATAGTGGCTTGTTTCTATGCAGAGAACAGCAAACAATTCCATCTTCTGGCAGGGAATGCAGCTGTGTCTCCAGTCCCAGTCAGGCAAATCTTTGGGAAGGGACACCGGGTTGTATTTGTGGTTCAGCCTCTTAGGATGAAGGTGGACCTGAAATGGACCACAAAGAGAAGACCATGCATAAATGCAGCATTTTAAGTGGATGGACTCCACAGATCTCTTCCAAATAGCAAGCAAGGACGTCACAAATGTCTGTCATGTCACTAGATAGAAGAGGCAGAGATGATACCATTTTATTATGGGTTTTGAAGTTAGCTATGATTTTACAAACTTTTTACAACCTAAAACCTGTGTTGACCTATGAATGACTTATTGTTCTACATCCAGTGGTGAAGGAAGACTCACTTGAGTGTTGCAGGTCTTACAGAACTGCTTGATCTTTCCAGCCGAGATGTCGGGGTCATCGTAGCATTCTCTACACTCGTACATTGCAAGCCCTCCACAGATCCTGCACTGCCTGGGAGCTGAGGCGGGAAAGAGGAGGCGGGGAGGGGCCTTTAAGAAATGCATTCTTCCATTAAAAAGTTATGCTCTAGAAAGATAATACTCCAGGCTTCAGAAACACTCTCCCATCCTTCTCCTAAACTGTATTAAGCCACATTTCCAGCCCCCAATTTTTGACAACATATTCTAGAGTGTTTTTTCCCTCTGATTATAAAATTTCCATTGATGAAAATTCTAACATGAGAAGAAAACTGAAAGCATGTACAATTTTAGTAAAAAGAGGTAACAACTGTCAATATTATGGATTCCCTCTAATAAAGTTACATCTGAATATTCACTATGTGTGCATATGTGTTTACACAGACACATCTGTATTAAGCTCCTCCTGTAGAATGGACTAACCTTCTCACTTAATATTGCATCATGGTCATCTCCATACACATTGGTCTTCAAAAATAGGATTTTTAAAAATGGTAATAGTTTTATTATATGGATATATAAATTTGTTCAACTACTTCCCTCTCATTAACATTTGGGTTGTTTCTAATTTCTTAATCACATAAGATTACAATACTTAATCTTTGATTCTTTTTTCAAAATGAAATCCCCAAACTAAAATTACTGGTTTAATATCAAATTGCCTAATAAAAGTATTATATCTAAAGTAAAAATGAGAAAGACTAGCTGGAGGTATGGCTCAGTAGCACCTGCCCAGCAAGTGGGAAGCCCAACATTAAAACCTCCAAAAACAAGAAGAATGACCAATTAATTTCTAAAAAGCAAACAATACAAGCAAAAGTCTTGTACTTACTGTCTTCAAGTAAATCTGTTATATTTAATTCCAAGGAAGGAAAAATTTTTTTGAATAGTTTGAAGTCTTTTCCAAACCGAGGCATCTGAATAATCAGACATGATGGTGCCTAGAAACAAAGATACACATTTTTAGAAATCAAAGTGCTGAAAAAAATGCTTCTCTATGAAACTGGAATAGCCACGGCTGTTAAGCAAGCACTGACTTTCACATAATGCCAGGAGCCTATAAAATGCAATGCGCACATACTCAAGGAAGTCTTCCGTCCTGTGAATGGATACACACCAGGACCAGGCCATTGCACGCAGCAATAACCCCACAACAGCACAACACCATGACTATGCTGTCTGCTTATTGTGGGTTTATTTTTAAGAAACGTTCTGGAAAATTAGTTTTTTAAAATATTACACAGAAACCATTCTTTAGAGGATGCTATTCCTATAAATAAACAAATAAGTGAATATGGCTGCTGAGGTTGTACTAAAACATCCCATAGTAAAAATAAACCACAAGCATGAACTACTAAAGTCCTATGGATGCTTAGACAGTAAAGAAAGAAAATTAATCCAAATGGCTTGCTCATTAACAAACCAATAAAGAATGAATTTATTGACATTTTGTCTCTTTAACAAAGAGAGAAAGTAAACATTTCTCTTTTATTTTTTTTATTATTTTATTTTTTTTGTGAACACACTGAAACATTCTCTTTTAATATATTGCATTAGTTAATGAAAGTATTTAATTAATGTAACGTGCCTGGGTAAAATGACAAAAACATAAATCTTTCTCTTGTGTTAAACTACTTAAACATTTTCAAGTTGGAAATTAGGTTGATGTTTTCTTTGGCACCTAAAATTCAAAAGAGCTCAATCTTAAATCTAAGGCATTTTCTGTAATGAGGACAAAGGTGAAACACTGCACAATTTTAAAACTTTGCTTTCTTTTTCCTTTTTAAAAGTTTTATTGTTATTATATTGGTGATGTACAGAGGGGTTACAGTTACGAGTCAGCTAAGGAGTACATTTCTTTTTGGACAATAGCTCCTAAAATTTTGTTTCCTTAACAGTGCATGCTTCAAACTGTTCTTGGTTCAAGTCAAGTCACTGAGTCTACCAGGAGCCTAAGACCCCTCCCCACTTCCAGGTAAAACCCAGGGAAGGCGGAAATGAGGCCCAGTGGAAGGCACTTATTTCAGTACAGTGCAAATGCCCTGGTTTCATCCCAGCATTGCAAAGCAAACAAAACAGTAACACGAACCTCTGCAAATTTCAGGTTACTGTTGATAAAAGACCATTCTAGTAACTGCTGAATTGTAGGAACTCCAACTTTCTCATTTTTCTCCATAAAAATTTGATAGAAGTAACAATCTTGCACCTTTTGACCTGCCGATCTAAGAGCATGCAGAAAGAAACACAGGTAACTTATATATTAATTTTTTTTTCTGTTGAGATGGGATCTTGTGAACCATTTTTTTCCAGGTTGGCCTAAAACTGTGATTCACTTGATTTCAGTGTCCCAAGTAGCTAGGATTATAGGTTTCCAGCTCACCCATTATGGTCTGTTGTCAGACCATAATGGGTGGCCACTGAAGTCCTTCATACATCTGAGTTACCTGGGATTGAATACAATATAGATATGACATGTCCAAGGAAGAGTCTCTGTAATGTTCTGTAATGAGAGACACAAGTCACACAATTGGAAAATTCCCTGTCTTTGCTTCTTGATTCCAGTGTTATCCATTTTTTGTCTGTTCCCAGCTACCAGCCTCCTTTGATAAGTGGCTATGACATTAGTGTCATTTTGTTTTTGAAGCTATATACACAATTAGTCACTATTACCATCGCTGTTATTGTTTTAAATGTGAAGGTCTAATTTACCCACGTTTACCAATTTCTTGACTCTTCCTTGTTTCTTACATCCCACTTCTTTATTCTAATTTCAGTTTATCTTACTAAAGTACATCTTGTAATACGTCTGTGAATGGTAATTTAGTCCTAGTTCTTAAAGAATTCAGTACATTTTTATTCTTAGAACTTAAGTCTGTCAAACTTCTGAAAGTCTCAGTACTGCTCTTCCTTCAGGAGCTCTGGCTGGAATCTACCTTCCACTTCTCCCATCTGCTTTTTCTTGGGTTGTCCTACACATTACCCCTGGGCTCCACTCAGCTTTTCTTCCTCCCAGTACTGGGGCACTTCCCTATTTGTGGAAATTCTATTTTTGCTGTTTATTTGTTGACCAATTCTTTTGTATCATTTGATTAAATCTCATTTTTAAGGTACTCATCCTCCAACTTGTTCTGGAAGCTGACTCTTGCTGGGTTACCAACAAAGACAAGTACAGGGGGGAAATGACCCTTGACAGAAGCAGACTAATTTAAAATACTTTTTATAATCTTCAGATACAATAATATAAGATGTTGTTTAGGGGTAGAGTGGACAGTGGACCTCTCAGGTGTGTAAGAGCCCTCTAGGATCCTTCCCAAGCTCACAAGGCCTTCAGATGGAGCAGTGTCTGACCCTGACAAGCTCTCTTGAGAATCACTACAGTTTTCAAATTGTGTTAATACTGGGAGGTTGACATCTTTCAGGTATGCTAGACTATGAAAAAAAACTAAATATAAAAATAACTCTTTGAAGCATTATTCCTTTGAAAGATAAAAGCCAAAATTCTTTCTCTCCCCAGTTGATGGCTAGATGTCCTATTATATGTACAAAATATATATATACCTTTCCTTTCCCATTTGTGTTTGAAAACTGAATACTATAATATTGAACTACTGTGCTACTTTCTATTCAGTTGTATTAATAGTTCTAATTTTATACCCATAGTACACACTGTTTTAATGTCTATTATTTTACAAAAACAAACTATAATGAAACTTATTTTTAGATAAAAGAATTCTTCAATATTTTCACCTACTTCATTTTGTAGAGAATTCTAAAATTACTTTCTGTAAGACCCAAAATAAAAAACAAGTAAAGATTCTGCTTCTGTGCAAATTATTTTGTAAAACATTAATATTTTTACATTTTTTTAAACTTCCTAAAACACGATTAATCAAGTCACCTTTCAGCTTGCATAAATCCTTTGAAAACATCTATCTCAATAAAATCTCAGTAAAACTGATTTTACTTTCATGAACTGTAAGTTTATTTCTTTCTTCCATGTGCCTAAAAGTGTACAAAGATGCTTTTAACCTTTCACCTACACAGAGAGGTAAGAACAAGAACTTGTCAATGACTGGCTTTAAGAGAAGCAAGGAGTACCTTACTAAGATGGTCAACAGAGGAAACAAGACTACAAGGGAGAAAGGTTCACCAGTTGAACTGCAAACACTCAATATACGCAGCTACATCACTGAGGCCATCTCAGTAATGTTGGAACACCTCAAATGTAACATGGGGAAGAAAAAGGCCAAGTAACAAAACTGAGAGCAAGAGATGTAATCTAAAGCTAACTTAATTCTTTCATTAACAGGTGGTCAAAAGTTTAACGCTTTCACAGAGCTGGATTAGGCATGAATTAGATTCTCCTAAAAGGTTCATTAGTAGAAATATTCACATAGTTTCATTAAAAATGAATTGCAATAACATTCCTTTCTACAGCTACATTGGGCTTGTTCTTTAAGTTAAACACGGTACTATGAAGAAGATAATTATTAACATTAATTTGCATTTATACTTGCATAGCATAATTAAGAGTCCTAAACAAATAGAAAACGAAATAAACAGTAAGGAAATCATCCTATTGAAAAGTTATAGTGGAAATGAGAGTGACTGATTTTCAAATCCTTCTATAACCTTTTTAAAAGTTACCTTATTTATTTATTTACTTTTTGTGGGTCATGGGGCCTGAACTCTGGGCTTGGGCGCTATCTCTGAGCTCTTCAGCTCAAGGCTAGTGCTCTACCATTTGAGTCACAGCACCACTTCCAGCTTTTTCTGCTTATGTGATGCTCAGGAATCGAATCCAGGGCCTCATGCATGCAAGGCAAGCACTCTACCACTGAGCCACCTTCCCAGCCTGAAAGTTACCTTATTTTTAACAATGGTTCAACCCTTAAAATATGATGAAACAGGATGTTTAGGAATTCTTCAGGATCTAGCAGAAAATTAAAAAAAAATCAAGTTAGTCATAGGCAAAATCTTAATGTAATTCCAATCTTTGTTTATACGTCTAAATTCAATTTAATTCTTTCAATTGTATTTCAACTAAAAGAATAGTTTGAGAGTATTTGAGAGTAAAGTCCTTCACTTATAGAAAAACTTTCTATTTGAAGTATTTTAGATTGAATAGAATAAAATATGAATTATGATACACTTTTCCCTAATGTTTAAACAATTAGCAAATTTCTAAACATTACAACTGGTTACAGTACACTGCTAACCAGTTCCAAGTCAAAAGCTGAATTTCTTTTTTTTAAAGTACTGGCTATGAACTCAGGGATTTGTACTTGCTAGGCTAGACCTCTACCGCTGGAGCCATAGTTCCAGCCCTCTTTGCTCTGCTAATTTTTGAGACATGGCCTTGCTCTTTGCCCAGGCCTGGAACAGTGAACTAGGATCTAGGATGGTTGGAGTGAGCTATTGCACCTGACTAGGAACTGAAGCCGTTAGCTATGTATAGATTAAAATATCAACTATAAACATAACCTTATTCTTTCATTTGAGAACTCCCTCGGACAACAGGGATAAAGTAAATGGGAAAGCATTGCTAACTCAATGCACCCTTCCTTCACCAGAGAAAGAGAAAGTAACTCAGAATATATCAATGCTGGATAGAAAGGAAAGAACTGCTTATTAATTTATCTAATGTTATGGAACCAGCTGGCTCCTTAAGAGGGTCCTTAATCCACATCACCATATACTTTTAGATGAAAGGAAGAATTACACAATAGGTAACAATTCTTACATCAGATTGAAAAAAATCTTATTTGTTAATTTGCTCTGTGGTGCTAGGGATAAAACCCAGGGTCTCTTACATACTGGGGAAGCATGATACCATTGAGCTGTATCTCAGCCCCTCAAAAAGTTCTTATTTAAAATGAAATATAAATTTCAGCTAATAATTTAGCATATAACTAAGTAATCTGCACTCAAGTTATTTTTAGTGATACATTATAAAGTAAGATGGCCACCTTTTTCTTCAGAGGTAAATCCTGATGCAGCCTCAACTTTTTCAAGTATTTTCCTCAGTTTCATAATTTTTGTAGCACACACATATCCATATCTGCATTGATAAAAACTTAATTTAAGTGACATTGGCACTTATAGTATACTATATAATACCTCTTAATAATCACACATTTCTTACACAACTCTAAGATGACATAAATCCATAGACTAGACAATTATTTCCAAGAATGCAATTATATGTTTCTTATTGAGGTTTGAAAAATTAAGGATATAAGACAAAAACACCAGATGACAATATCATATTCCCTAAAAATAATATACTATAATAAGCAGACAATATAATATTTAAGATATTATAAATGCTTTATTATATTTTTAAAATTTGCTTAGCAAATGTCACTTTATAAAACTGAATGTACAATTTTGAGAGAGAAAGTCCTGGGAGGGGGACAGATTGTTTACAAGTTTGCAAAAGACAAAATGATAATGTGAAAATCAACAATTATAATTACTTTAAAAGGTAAGCTGATGGTGGAATTCATTACAGAAGGAAAATAGAAGAGTAGGTAATTTATTCTTTTTATTTTACTTTCCTAGTCATATGACATAGTAGAGGTCACTCAGAATATACATTGTATTCTAGTATTCTGTGGTGTTTTTTTTGGTTAAAGTCTTGTGCCAAACTATATTTTGATTGTTAAATGCAAAAAGTATGTCACAAAATTTAAATTTCTCTAAATCTGGACTTTACATTCTATAGTTTGTTCTCTATATTCCTTATTATATAACCTCTGTCAGTGTACTTGTACCCATTAAAATGGTTTCATGTGTTCCCACCCCGAAAAAGAGACAGATTTATAATTTGTAAACTAGGAAATGGAGAAAGAATCACTTTGGTAAAGGAGGTAGAGGTATACCTAAATGAATTCCTTTAAAAAGAAAAACTATTACTTAAATACATCTCATTGTTTCTAGTATGTGTCAAATACCATGGGTCTATAAATAAAAACTCTTATGCCTTTTCTTTCAGATTAAATTTAGTTTAAAAAGCTATACTACATCAATTTCACAAATAAGCATAATTATTGTAAGGAATGGTGATGGAACAAACTATTTGAAAAGATCAAAAGCCCAAGTATAATATAAACATACTGCCATTGCTAACTTGTAGTATCCTCTTCTACAATTATTTAAACCACTCATATTTTATGTTTTAAGTTTTAGACACAGATCAGATTAAAGAAATTATATAAGTAAAATAAGCACAAGGATCAAAGGTTAAAATAAATCAGTATTGTACCAAGATAACCAATTTTCCTTCTTTTTTTTGTGCTGATTATGGGGCTTGAACTCATGGTTTGGGCTCTATCCTTTAGCTTTTCTGCTCAAGGCTTGTGTTTACCACTTAAGCCACACCTTCACTTCTAGCTTTTTGCTGGTTACTTAAAGATAAAAGTTTCACAGACTTTTCTGCTCACACTGACTTAGATATGTGATCCTCAGACTTCAGCCTTCTAAGTAGTTAGGATTATAGAAATGAGCCACCAGCACCTGTCTTATCCCATTTCTTATTACATGAATACAGATCACAAATTAATTACTGTACCAAAACCAGCAAGCAGAACCTCATCCAAAGGTAACATATATGCATCTTCTACTTACATTCTCAGAGGATTAACAATTTCTGTCCTCAGTAGCTCTTGAGTTTCACTATAATATTCTACATCATTCTTTTCTTTGGGTCTAAGTAATACAGTGTCCAGAACAGAACTAAAAGCAAATAAGCTGTAAAATAAAAACAATAGTTTTCTTCTTGCTATAAACACAATCTTTTTTGAGAAACATTCTAAGAAGAATTTAAAGAAAAAAAGAACATAAAAATCATAGATTTTGTGAACACAGGTAGCCAGATTCTGTGAAGATTCCTATGGGTCAATTGTAAGGGCTCACTGACTTCCCTGATCTCCAGTTTAAGGAGATCATGAGTATTAAGGAGGCAAACAAACTATGCATTGACTGTGTTAAAGGATCAAAACATGCCAAGAGTATATTAAGAAAAAGACCTGGAAAAAAATGGAAAGAAAGCCTACAAATCTGGCAACACAAAAGGAAATTTGGAATTTATTTCTCAAGTCAAACACAACTCAGTATAATACTTCTCACTCTCCTTTTGGCCATTTAACAAAAGACCTATGTTTTTCTTTTAATTACTCGTGTGTGACTAAAACCAGAAATTTGTTGGTTATCAAAGAAAACAATATTTGGGCAATATTTATTTTTATCAGAAAAACTAAAGAATATTGAATTATTGTTATGAGGATTATTCTTGTCAAAATATTTATCAAAAAATGATCCAATATCTTTCTTCTTTGTCTACTTTTAAAATTCTGATATTCCATGTTAACTTCCTAACTCTTATGACATAGCTGCACACAGCTTATAGGTTGCATGCAGCGTACCTTAAACAGTACATAGGGCCTAAAGATTCAGAGCCTAATAATTCTTCCCATGTTAAGCTGTTCCTCTTTGGCAAAACCTACGTATATGAGAGAAACAGTAATTCTATTAAAAATATTTTGTAAGCCAGGCACCAGTGGCTCATACCTGTAATCTTAGCTACTCAGGAGGCTGAGATCTGAGGATCATGTTTCAAAGCCAGCCAGGGCAGAAAAACCTGTGAGACATTTATCTCCAATAAACTACTCTGAAAAAGCTGGAAGTAGGGCTGTTGTTCAAGTGATAGAGCACTAGCCTTGAGCATCGAGAGGCTCAGGACAGTGCCGAAGCACTAAGTTCAAGCCCCAGGACTAGCAAAAAAATTAATAAAGTACTTCTATGATTACATAAAACAAAGTCAGTACAAATTCAGCCACTGGCTTATTACAAATCATGTTTCTTAACATGTGCCTCAAGACACTGCACTTATTCACTGCAGATGCATGCCTTCAGTGTATCTGTTCAACATGCGCCACCCAATCAGGTACTATTCACTCATTATTCACTGCATTATTTTTACATTACTTTTTTGGATACAGGAATAGGCTATAACATCCATAGCTTCCAAGAAACAAATTAGAGAGTAGAGTCTCCCTTTCTTGACTTCTAGTTACACACACACACACACACACGGCCCTGTCCCATGGCCCTACCATGGCATTACTTTTGAACTTACCAGAATAAGGTTGAGTCTAAGTAACAAGAATTGTAATGACCCTGGATTCCCTTCTTCTTTCCAATCATTATCTCCAACCCTTCTTTTTCCATTTTTGGTGGAGTATTTTCTTCTACTACTTCACTTAAGTATCCCCCAAAAGCTGAAAAGATTTTTAAAAATGAACTGTTTTAAGCTATTATAGTATATTTTCCCATATGTCTGTTCATATCTTAATTTTTAAATATATTTTGTTATTTTGATGCAGTATTTGTTCCCCGACCTTTGATTACTTGCTATTCAACAAGACTTGTAAAAAATGCTTTTGTTCATTTTCAACCTCACTTCCTCCATAATTTAAAAAGCACTTTAGAGTATCATGTATAAAAGTATCTGTTAAAAAATATTTTACTTTGAAGTCCAAAAAAGAGAAAAAATGTCCCATACTTTCAACACTAAGAAAAATATTTTCCATGTACAAGTTTTTCTTATTTAGATCTGCTTAAACCTCATGTTTCACCCCTATTATCCAGAACTGGGAAAAGACAAAACTAGGAAACTGCCATCCATCACAAGTGATGACAAAGAGTTGTCATCTATCCATCAAACTAAAGCTAATCCGATGGGCACGATTTCTGATAAGACATGCTGACTGGTATACTTAAACCACTCACTAAGGGCATGTCAGTGCCAGAAAGATGGCCACATTTCAATTTCTACCTCCAGTGTTGCTCAAAACTAAATGTGTGTAACCAACAGAAAGAAAAAAATAAATCCCACTATTTTTCAGGTCCTACTTTCCTTGACCAACACTTAAAAAATGCTCCTCCTATCACACAATTACCTAGATAATAAACCAAGCAACTATACCAACTTAGAAGCTTGAAGAGCACTGGGAAAAAAAAAAAAACCATTTAAACACTGTCACCATCACTTAATACAAAACAGAATGAAGTCATTCCAGCTTGGAAATAAATGGAAAGCATCCAAATACCTAAAGAGTTACAGCGTTCAATCTGATTGGAAACAGGCTGCAGGGACGCAAACCTAGAGTCAGGCCTGCAGCTCTTCAGTTTCACGAACAGCGCCTTTTTCAGGGCACAGGTGAAATATCGAGTGCCCCTGAAGGTTCCATCTGTACAGCCTGCACTTTCATCCTCCTGTAAAAGAAAGGCTTCCATTTGCGTTACCCCATACCTTACAGGGAGAGCACTTAAAAGGTTTGAGGTGTCTCAAAGCTGACCCTTTCACTAGATTCCCTGTCAATACCCGTATGGCAACTACATCAAGAAAAAGTTGATTCCTTAGTGCTTCAGCCCTGAGCTATTGAATTAAAACAATTAATTCCACAAGCCTGACTAGACTACCTTGTATTCATGTGTGGAATTCACAACTAATCACCTCCCCACCTTGTACAATGCTAATTTAAAAAGTCATTATGTAATTGGCCATGCTCGCTCTTCTGTCTGTGTTGGCAATGCTGAAAGCATGGAGAAGGGATCTCACTTGGCCTGGGTCCTGCTGAACATCCCATATGGCCCATAAAAAATTAAAATTAAAATATTGGTAAAAAAAGAAATTAATTCCTTAGTCCAGAAAGAAGTCCTCAATGTTATTTCCTTTTGGAGCATATACTAGACATTCTCTGGTCAGCTGGCTGAGAAACAAAGAGATTAACTGTTAACAGATTTGCTTTCCTTAATACATTCTCTTTAACATAAATTATTTTTATTCCTTGAACATAGATCAACCAATCTTTAGATTAATTGAATCAGAAGTAACGAGGGAAGTAATAAAAATTTTCTCTTCTAATGGCTTTTTTTTACAAATATAATGGTTTCCCCAAAGGTATATAATAGGTAAAGATCTATACAAAACCCCGTATTAAAAAGAATTGCAATTGTTAGGTCAAGTTAAATTACCAGTTCCAGTCCAGCTAGCACGTCATTGAGTCCTGGTGGCTGCCCAATCCAACGGATCACACCATAAAAAGGAGGGTTCTCTCTCACTTCAGCCAGCGAGCCCACCTCGAGGCCATGTGAGCTACCAGAAGAGCTGGGCACAGGTGGGCTCTCCTGGACAGGCATGCTGCTCAGCTCTCCCATCACAGACTGAACTGACAGAGAAAGCGGGTTGTGACCAATACTGCCATTGGTGTTGGGCATCTTCGTCAGACTGAAGGGTAAAGAGTGAAATCTGTTCTCACTAGATAAGGAGGAGTTCATGGAAGGTGGCTGCAGTGGTGGTGAAGAACGTCCGAAATCTGGAGATAGCTCTGTAAGTGACTTTGCAGGATCCTCTGCAACTGTATAAAAATTATTCCTCATTAGCGAAAGTCATTCAAAAATGTTAAATGTGCCTAACATCTCTAAAAATTGAGATCTAGTCCAACTGTCTACCTGACCTATGAGGATCCTTGCAAACATGACAAATGATATCTCTAAAACAGTGTTCTTGCTTCTCTTCCCCACCATTGCAGTAAATATCACTCAACTGCTCAAGCTAAAAAATCTGTTACTGATTGATCATCAAGTAGATTGTACTATTTGCCTATAATATAAATAAGCCAGAAATCAATATAAAAAGATGGCAAAAGTGAGAAATTAATTGCAAATAAGTAATGGACAAAAAGAAGAGATGATAGTATAAGATTTAAAAATTAATTAAAAAGGAAAGAGAAAACAAAAAAACTTGTAGAACACAGATAAAATAATATTTGCAAAGAAACTTTATAAGCTATTTTAGAATGAATTCAAAATACAACTTAAAATGTTAGAAGAAATCAAATAAGTTTCTCAAAGTAGGCAAGAATAAATAAAAGAACAAAGATTAGTGAAGGAGAAAACAAACATACAATAAAGAAGCTTAAGCCCAAAATTAACAAAGACAGAAAATCGCTGAAGAAAAGAACATACAGTGGAGGCAATCATAGTCAAAAGCTGTTTCCTTAAGATGACTAATAACGCTAACAGGCAGCTACTACATATGGAAAGATGAACTTCTTAATAAATAGTGCTGAGATAATCACATATCCATATCTTCAAAAAAATTAAACTGAAATCCTATTCATCAGTTCAAGGTGTTATATTCAACAAATGTGACAGGCAAAACTTTAAATGTTTAGAAGTCAGTATAGAAAAACATTCTCTATGACTTTAGGATAAAGATAAATTTCTTATATATAAGTATATAAGTCATAAAGAAAAATGATAAATACAATCATATTAAAATTAAAACATTCTTGTACATTAAAAGGTACTATAACAAGTGTGAAATTCTGAACCACAAGAAAGAATATATTTGTACTACAGGTGTGTGTGTGTGTGTGTGTGTGTGTGTGTACATATACAGACATAGAAACACACACATATATGACAAAAGATTAGAACTTGGGAAAAGTCTATAAATCAGTAAGAAGAGAAAAATAACAAAATAAACAAAAAAAGGCCAAAGATAAAAAGGTTTCTTTTTTTCCTTTTTTTGTCTATGAAGTTGCTGTTTATTTTTGTTTTTTGGCCTGTTTGATGAATGTGTGAAACAATGTTGTCCAACAATAAACTGGAATTTTATTTTGCTGAGTTGTTCTAACAAAACAAAAAAAAATAAGCGAAAGACAAAGCAATTCATAGAATCTCAAATAATTAACAAATCAATGAATAGATTCTTGCTCTAATATATAAATAAAAGCCAAAAGCACTAAACTGAGATCTCATCTAGAAAGTTATATACATCTTACAGAAGCATTGGTAGCTCACATCTGTAACCCTAGCTATTCAGGAGGCTGAGATTTGGAAGATCATAGTCTGAAGCCAGGCTAGGAAGAAAAGTGCCCAGCTAAGTAAGGAAGCCATGCAAGCACTAGGCCTTGAGTTCAGACCTCAGCCCCCACCAAAACAATGTTATAGAACATTGATACTCATTGGAGTATGCTACAGATTGTATGTTTCTGTCCCTAAAATGCCTATGTTGAAACCTAATCTGCAATGTGATTGTATTAGGGGAGGACTGTGAGGGTGATTAGATTATAAGGATGTGAATGACATCAGTACTCAAAAACAGGCATCAGAACTCCCTTGCCCTTCGGCAATGTGAGGCCATTGCAAAAAGACAGTTGTTTGTGAATCAAGAAATGAGTCTTCGGGGGGGGGG
>NW_012267322.1:2872326-2872868 GCF_000151885.1 Dipodomys ordii | reverse complement strand
ACCTCCATACTGCTTTCCAAAGTGGTTGAACAAGTTTACACTCCCACCAACAATGCAGTAAGGTTCCCTTCTGTCCACATCCCCTCCAGCATCTTAAGAAAAAAATTTCATTTCAAAGTTTCACAATTGATATATAAATCCATGATCCATTTTGAGTTAATTTTATAGAACAAATGAAACTTAAATTGAACTTCTTTCCAATGCAACAGTGATACAAGACAATATGTTGGAAATGAACTGTACAATTTGGCGGGAGGGACTGAGGAGGAGGGAAAGTGGGAGGAAAATGAGGGAGGGGATAACAAGTTTGCTTTTTGTTTTTGTTTTTTTGTCCGTCATGGGACTTGAACTCTAGACTTGGGTGCTGTCCCTGCACTCTTCAGCTCAAGGCAAGCACTCTACTGCTTGAGCCACAGCGCCACTTCCAGCTTTTTCTGCTTATAATAATGCTGAGGAATCGAACCCAGGGCCTCATGCACGCAAGGAACGCACCTTTCCACTGAGCTACCTTCCCAGCCCCAATTTATTTTTGATAAATGTAC
>NW_012267322.1:2870572-2871566 GCF_000151885.1 Dipodomys ordii | reverse complement strand
GAGGAAAATGAGGGAGGGGATAACAAGTTTGCTTTTTGTTTTTGTTTTTTTGTCCGTCATGGGACTTGAACTCTAGACTTGGGTGCTGTCCCTGCGCTCTTCAGCTCAAGGCAAGCATTCTACCTCTTGAGCCACAGCACCACTTCCGGTTTTTTGGTGGTTTATTGGAGATAAGAGTCTCACAGGCTTTTCTGCCTGGGCTGGCTTTGAACTGTGATACTCAGCTCTTAGCCTCCTGAGTAGCTAGGAGTACAGGCATGAGCCACCAACACCAGGCAACAAGTTTAAAAGGAAATATACTTAGTACCTTATGAATGTAATTGTAGCCCCTTTGTACATCACCTTAACAATAAAAATAAATTTAAAAATAAAGGCATGTTGGCTCAAGCCTGTAATCTTAGTCTCTTGGGGGTCAAAATGTTGACCCACACACACAATCATCCCACAATATCTAACATGAAAATTAGGATGTGGATATACTAGATCATGTATATGTATATGAGATAGTACGGTCACCCTGGAAAACTGTAAGAACTTGTTTAAAAATGAACCATTTGCATTCACTAAAAAACCCGCACACAAATGTTTGTATTGGAACAAACTACATGGAGCTCCAATTAGTGACCTGATAAACAAAGCATGGCACAACAGAGACCATTAACAATAAAAAGAAGAAAATATTAACATATAAAACAACATAGAGAAATCTCCAGAGAACTGTGCTGATTAAAAAAAAAAGCCAGACCCCTCCAAAAGGCACATTCTATATAACTGCATTTAAATAATTTATTTAAAATGAAAAACCTGGGAAAACTGGAGGCAAGTTTGGTGGTTGTCAGAGGTTGAGAAAGAAGTGGGAATAGGAAGGAAATGGTGTGGTAACAAAAGATAATATAAGGGGCTGGGAAGATGGCTCAGTGGTAGAGCGCTTGCCTTGCATGCCTGAGGCCCTGGGTTCGATTCCTCAGCACCACATAAGCAAAAAGAAAAAAGC
>NW_012267322.1:2857053-2870522 GCF_000151885.1 Dipodomys ordii | reverse complement strand
TTTTGCTCAAAGTTAGCACTCTACCACTTGAGCCACAGATCCACTTTCTAGCTTTTTTGTGGTTAACTGGAGATAAGAGTCTCATGGACTTCCCTGCCTGGCCTGGCCAGCTTCAAAGCATGACCCTTAGATCTCAGCCTCCTGGGTAGCTAGGATTAGAGGTATGAGCCACCAGTTCCTGGCATAATCCAAGTGGTTCTAATCCGTTTCTTCTTTCCCAAGCTCTCAAACCCCTAAGCCTGACACCTGAATCCATCTATCTGAAGTTTATCTATTCTACTTCCACCATCATCACTTTAGTCTAGGCCATTATAATGATTCCCTTGTGTCCCAGTCTTTCCCCAGACTTCCCTGCCTCCCTTGTTGCCCCTCTTCAACTATTTACAAGTGATCATGTTTCTCATCCCTAAGTTTAGGACCTTTCGATTGTTTTTCTGGTATTCCTAGATATATCCAACTTCTAAGCAAGTGATCATGTTACAAGTGATCATGTTTCTCATCCCTAAGTTTAGGACCTTTCGATTGTTTTTCTGGTATTCCTAGATATATCCAACTTCTAAGCAAGATCTAGGAGATCCTGGATGATCTAGCTCCTATCTATCCTATATCTCTAACTTTTCCTTCCTTTGGTTATAGACACACTTCCTGTTTGTAAAATACATTTGTTCCACATAGCAACTGCCCTATTTCCTCTACTAAGAATGCTCTTACAGTTCTTTATTTATTAGCAAGTTCATTCTTATCAAATACACTTTCTTCAGAATCTTGTCCAAACCACCTGGTAGTCAGCTTCCCACTTATCTGAGATACCTTGTCAATTCCTTCACAATGTGTTATGATTATCTTATCTGTTATTATCATAGAAATTATAAAACTAGAATGTAACTTTTACAGAAACAGTAATTTTGTTCACCTTTTCCATGGATGAATCTGCAGCACTTGGTACAGCCACTAATGTTAAAAAAAAAACTTGTAAAATTTTTTTAATCCAAATGGATGAAATACTGTAGGGAAAAGGGTGTGTGTGCGCACACGCACTGGCACTGTTGTTAGAGCTAGAACTCAGGGCCTGGATGCTATCCCTGAGCTTCTTTTTGCTCAAGGCTAGCTCTCTGCCATTGGAGGCACAGCTCCACTTCTAGCTTTTTGGTACTAACTAGAGATAAGAGTCTCATGGACAGCTGGTGCCAGTGGCTCATGCCTGTAATCCTAGAATCAGGAGGCTGAGATCTGAGGATCGTGGTTCAAAGCCAGCCCGAGCAGGAAAGACCGTGAGACTCCTATCTCCAATAAACCACCAGAAAACCGGAAAGTGGCGCTATAGTTCAAGTGGTAGAGCACTAGCCTTGAGCTGAAGAGCTGAGGGACAGCGCCCAGGCCCAGAGTTCAAGCCCATGACTAACAAAAAAAAAAAAAAGATCATGGTTCAAAGCCAGCCTAGGCAAGAAAAGTCCATGAGACTCTTATCTCCAATAAACCACTCAGAAAAGGGAAAGTGGCGCTATAGTTCAAGTGGTAGAGTGCTCGCCTTGAGCTGAAGAGCTGAGGGACAGCAACCAGGCCTAGCGTTCAAGCCCCATGACCGACAAAAAAAAAAGACTCTCAAGGTCTTTCCACCAGGCTGGCTTGAACCACAATCCTTAGATCTCAGCCTCTGAGGAGCTAGAATTACAGGCATGAGCCACCAGCAGATGAAAGGCTTTAAAATGTATAAGTAAAATCAACTAAAGAAACTCTATTCTTTGACAACCAAATTATTTTTATTTCTTGGTTTAAGGATAAAGACCAACTCCATATAGATTCCATTACCTCATATGGTCCACGGAAGTCTTTTTAGGACAAATATTATTTCATGTTATTATACCTTAGACCAGATTCTAGGGGAACTAAGTTAAGTTAGGAATAGTCTAGTACACTATAGAATTTGTATTAATGAAAAACATAAAGTAATGACAAACTTGAAGAAAGAATCATTACATAGTTCATGAACATAGTTTTACTAGGTTCCTTTACTTAGAAAAAAAAAATCATATGGAAAAGCACTAGTAAATTTGCCAGAAAAGAGAAGGGAAGAGTGAGCTGAACTATGGACACTCTGGACAGGCTCTGAGAACATCAGAGGCCAGCAAACCTGAGAGTTTCCATAAGGTCCACCACATACTCTCTAGAATTGTTAACTCTGCTCTAGAACTGCCAAGTCCTATCTAAAAAAGTTACCAGAAACGGGACTTCTTTGGGAAACATCACTTAAAAAAGCCTCCAGCTCTGTGGCAAGGAGGAATTCTTAGGAAAGGAAGACTGCCTGTACTCACAGGATAATAGGACTAGAGACATAGAGAAAACAGAACCATATATATGTTCTATAGGAAACCATACTGTAATCAGCTGAAAGTGTACAAGAGATTCAAAACTCCACAAATCCAGGCCTAAAATGCATAAATCCCAGTGAAAGATCATAAAATTCATGAACAAACAAGACAACATTTCCCTAAAAAAACTCTCACTTAATTGTGAGTAAAAAGAAAAAAAGTCTAAATAAGAGTGCAATAAAACAATGATAAGATTGGTTAACAATATAAAAGAATAGATGTTTAAAAAACTGGATGAATTCAAAGAAGATTCAAACAAATAGCAAAATAAATTGAACAACTAACAAGAGAAAGCAAACAACAAGAGAATACAAACAAAAAGCTGAATGAATTAAAGAAGGCAATGCAGGATATAAGAAGATTCAATAGTGATGAAACCTTTGAAAAAAATCAAAATCTTGAAAATGAACTTAGTTTTCCAAATAAGAAAAGTCAAGGGAAAGCCTAATAGAATAGACGAAGTTGAAAACTGGGTATCAGAAGGTTGGAGATCAAGTCAAAGATACTGAAGGAACACACAGAAGATACTAAGGGGAAAGACTCAAAAGGTCAAACCTACAAATTGTGGGAAAGACAAGAAATAAAAGCTGAAGGCATTAAAAAAAAAACCTATCCAATGAAATAATGGCAGAAAACTTCCCCAATGTCAACAAATAGCACACCGACATGTGAGGGGGATTTACAGAACTACAAACAATCAAGATGAGAGAAGAACCCCCTCCAGATACACTACAGGAAAAACACCAGATACATAGAATAAAAATTATTGAAAGCTGCACAAAAGGGGAAATAAGTTACTTACAATGAAAAGCCCATTAGAATGATAGCAGATTTCTTGACATATACACTAAATGCAAGGAGGGCATGCAAAGACATAATTTAAGTCCTGAAAGATAATTGCCAACCTAGCCTACTTTACCCAGTGAAGCTATCCACCAAAATTGATAAGAAATAAAATCCCCTCCATGACAAACAAAAGCTAAAGGAATTAATGACAACTGAATGAGCACTACAAAATCACTTAGGAGAATCCTACCACATAAGAAGATAATTAAAAACAAAAAAAAATAGAAGAAAGCATAAATCTTACTAGAGGAGCAGACTTTCAAAGCAGAAAGAGGAAAGAAAACTATGGCACAACAAAAATTACAAGAAATACAACATTCCTTCCAATATTACTACTGAATGTTAACTGTTTAATTCTCAAAACAAAAAAGAAAAAAACAGAGTGGTAACTAGGATTAAAAAAATAAGGTCCAACCACTATCTGCCTATAAGAAGCACATCTAACTGACAAATAAGCTTAAAGGGGCAGGGGAGGAGTAGGAGGGGTGAGGGGGGGGAGAGAAAAAAAGACATTACAAATGGATCCTGAGAGCTGGAGGAGTAGCTAGATATATCTGATGAAAGAGACTACAAGCTGAAATCAGTCAGAAGAGACAAAGAATGTCACTGCAGATTAATGAAAGGAATAATGCAAGCACAGGAAATTAGACCATAATGGACTTAAAATTTGAGCTCAAAAGCAAAAACTACTACAGAAAATACTCAAACACATGGAAACTTAAACAATACACTTTTGAGTGACATGTGATTCAATGAAGAAATAGAGAAACTTAAAAGTTCCTGAAAACAAATGAAAATAAATCTTACTAAAACCTCTGGGATATAGCAAAGGAAGTGTTAGTAAGAAAATAAGAAGAGAATTCATAGCCATGAGTGTCTACATAAAAAAAGCAAGCAAACGTCTATAAAAACAGGAACAAACCAAACTTAAAACTAACAGATGGAAAGAAATAGTAAAATATTAGGACAGAAATTAATTGAAATATAAACTAAAAAAAAACAGACAAAGAATCAATGAAACAAAAAGTCAATTCTTTGAAAAAAATAAGACTGGTAGGCCCCTAATTTGACAAAAGGAAGAAAAGATTCAAATCAATAATATTAGAGATAAACAAGGGAAAATTCACAAAAAATACCCAAACAATCCAAAGGATCATGAGGGTATACTTTGAAAGCTCATACCAAAATAAGCTAGAAAATCTAGAAGAAATGAATAAATTTTTAGATACAGTTGACCCATCAAAACTGAACCAACAAAACAGAACTGAAATGGCATCTTCATCTCTCACCCTGAACAAAAGATCAATTAGTTAAGACAGTTCTCATCAGAGGAAGTACAAATTGCTAACAGATACATGAAGAAATGTTTAACATCCTTAGCCATAGAAGAAATGCAAATCAAAACCACACTAATATTCCATGTCACCCTAATTGAAATGGCAGCCATAAAGAAAATTACAAGTACTGTCAAGGATATGGGGGGAAAAGAAACCTTCATATACTCTTGGTGGGAATGTAAATCAGGACAGAGGTTCTTCAAAAGACTAACCATACACCTTCCCTATGGTCTTGCTTTACCACTATCAGACTATCTAAAGGAGAGTAAATAAGTATACCAGAAAGACAGTTGCATACATGTTTATTGCAGCACTGTTCACAATAACTAAATCATAGAATCAGACAAAGTGCCCAACATCAGATGACTGTATGATCAACATGTGAAATATTAAGAAATACTAATGAATGTTACATAGTCATAATAAAAACTGAAATCATGTAATATGAAGGAAAATAGCTACAATTGGAAAACATCAAACTGAGCCAGATGTCAGGTTCAAAATACAAAATATCTTTTTATTCATATGTGGAAGGGAGACCTAAAAGACTTACATATTTATAGACATATACATATGCACATATAAACACATACATATTTATATAGCTACATATGGATACACACAGGATATGAATTTAACTAAAAGACTACTTAGGAATCTTCCTGAGACAAGAAAGTGGGGAGAGAAAAAGAATAATGGAGGGCAAAGATTTTTGAAATATATGTTGAGAGGATGAATACAGTAAAATAGACAATTTACAACTATGTATACAAGGAACCATGTTGAAATTATTTTGAGAAGGTGGGAAAGGAGGGTGAGTTTGATAGAAATATATTGTGAAAGTGTGGAAACATAACAATTAAATCCTCCTGTGTTTAGATAAAGTAAGCTGACAAAAAATTAATTAAAATTTTTTTGATGGTTATCAGGCTTGAACTCTGGGCCTGGGTGCTATCCCTTAGCACTTCAGCTTAAAGCTATCATTTTACCACTTGAGCCACAGTACCACTTCTGGTTTTCTGAGTGGCTTACTGGAAATAAGAGTCTCTTGGACTTTCTGGCCCAGGCTGGCTTTGAACCACAATCCTCAGATCTCAGCCTCCTGAGTAGCTACGATTACAGGCGTGAGCCACCAACACCTGCTTAATTTTATTTTTAAAAAGAGGTCAAGAAAGACCCAATCAGAAAAGTCTTTAATGAGTAAACTAACAGTAGAGACCTAACTTACATAGATTGGCTAAGAGATCAGAACAAGCTACAATACAACTTGTTTCATTAATCTTAATATTAGTGCATTTTATGTGCAATGTTTTAGTTCATCCATATTAATAACTGTCTATTCATTGTTTCCCCAAACCACAGAAATGATTAAAAAAGCAAATTTTCTCTAATAAAAACAGAAGATAATTAATTACAAACAACACTAAAATTTATAGATTACCTTCATCAATGTACCATGTATTTTTTGATTTGGATTGTGGTTGTGAGTCAACAGAAGACCCATTTAAGGTATAAAATAATTCAGATCTGTTTCTATTTCCAGGGTCTGAGGTAGATCCTATGGAACAAGAAAAGTTCCTTTAAAAAGAAGTCAGTATGATATAAAAAATTTTTATTTTTTAAAGAGAAATGAATATGTACATGGTGCAAACAACTGTTCATACAACCAGTAGGTACACAATACATTTTTATTGCTATCTTCAGCTTTTGAAAATTAGTAACCAATGTGGCCACAATACAAAGATCATTCACCCCTAGAGTTAATACAGAAAAAAAGGAACAAATTAGAGTCACTCATTTTCTCATTTCTAGGAAAGTTTATTCTGAAGTGTCAAAATCACCATTCCCAAGTTTCATTTTATGAATCTGTTGGTTCACAACAATCCATAATAATGCAGTTGATGTTTCAGTTGATGACAGACTGCATATACTTCAGTGTTAGACCACATGGCCTAGGTCTATAGTAAATGACACTATCGAAGTCTGTGGAAATAACGCTGTTTGATGTTCACACAAAGATAAAATTGCCTAATGATGCATTTCTCAGACTGTATCCCCATTAGTGACACATGACTGCATTTTAAAACAGTTCATTTCCAGAGAAGATAATCTTTTCCTGAGGCACAGTAGGTCAAGTCTACAATCCCAGCTACTTGGCCATGGTATGCATATCTCTCACCTCCACCAATGTGAAGAAGCACCAGTAGAAGGATCACAGCACAGGCCAGCTTAGGCATTAAAACATTGTACACATAAATTAACAAGTTTAATTCATACCTTTATAAAGCTAGTTAAAGATAATTTTTTAAAATGCCAGGTGCTGGCAGCTTACAACTGTAATCCCAGCTACTCAGGAGGCTGAGATCCGAGGATCTCGATTCAAAGTCAGCCCACAGGAAAGTCCATGAGACTCTCATCTCCAATTAACCACCAAAAAGCCTAGAGTGGAGCTATAGGATAATGACCAAAGCCCAGTATCAATAATTGAGTAAGCAAATAATTGATAAACATAATAGCCAACACAAAAGTGATTGACCCTGAGTTAATTCCTAGTACTACTAAAAAAAAAGAAAGAGAAGCTAATCTTCTAGTGCTGTATATAACTGATTCATGAATTAAGAAACTTTAACACTATGGCTGGGGGGAGGTGTTGATGTGGTGTTTCTTTGTGGTAAAGCACTTGCCTAGCACATCTGAGGCCATGGATTCAATCCCCAGCACCAAAAAAAGAACTTTAGGGGCTGGCTGAGACTATATTACTAAGTAGCAGAATCCTGCCTAGCATGAGTGAGCCCTGGTTTTGATTTCCAACACTGCAAAATATTTATTTTAATTTAGAAAATTTTCAAGAGATTTAATATTTAAATATTATAGAATTGTTGGTCATCAAAATTTTCTGTAGTTTTCTCATATATAAAAAATGAAGTACTCATATATCTTATATATCAGATTTATTAAATTCAATAGTTAGTATAGCTATGTCACAAACATTTCCAGACTCTGTCCTGCCTCAGTATTAACAGGTTGTGTTGTAGTAGAGAGCAGTGTGGTCTCCAGAACTCATTCAAAAGCCACCAGCTTTTCTTTTTATAGCTGATAGCTGTATACTTTATAATTTTAACTCAAAATTGCTATAACACAATTAACATACTCTGCTGAGTATAACAGTAGCACTATTTTCCTCAGCTACTTGGGAAGATAAGGAAGAAGTCAATTGCATTAGCTTTTCTTGGATTACCCAAGTCCAGGAGTTCAAAGCTAACTTAGAAAACAAAGCCAAAGTAGCTTGAGACCCGATATATCTATATGTTAACATAAAAAAATACCACTACCTATATATGCTGCAATAATTCTAAGTTTTGGGGCCTAATATCACATAAAATATTCCTTAAATTTCCTTTAAGCAAGCCAAAGTAGCTTTGCTCAGAGGATAATTGAAGGAAAACATATTCTTCTCCTAACTCACATCTGAGTTAACAATAATTCTTTCAGTTTTTTAATGAGCTGTTTAGTTTAGCTATAAACTTATAAATCTACGAAGTATGTAGAAGCTAACAGAAAAAGAGGTGTGAAATTCACATTTATCATAAGGAGCTTTCTGAAAGTGACAAATTTCTTCCTTATCATTTTATAACTTAATTTGTGCTTCATCTAACTAGTAAAATGCACACAATAAATCCCCAGAACATTTTATCCTATATAACATTATCCAGATGTAATCATTTTATACAGTTACAATGCTATAAATTAATTTCAGAATATAACTATTCTATAAAATACTGTTGCAAGTAAGGGGTTTCAAAATCCAGCTGTTAGGGACCAGAAAAGACAAAATTCTTCATTGGAAACATCTCAATTATCAGGTTGGTTTTTTTTTAAAGGTAGGCAACTTTTAGTTGGTATTAAACAATTCCATCTGTATAAAATTATAATTTATTTAATATATGTGACAGAAAAAGTCTATATAATATTAAGGCCTATTAGCTTATAATCTTTGGGGTGGTGGTAATCAGGTTATGTAAGTTACCAAGAATTGTACCCTATTAAGCCATACCTGTAACCTTTGGTTTATTATGACTGGATGAACCTTTGTCCCCAACACCTCTTGACATAAAGGCAAGTTTGAGAGGCCTCCTTTCCTGTGCCACGCTATCTGAAATAGTAAACATGCTTTTTAAAGGTAATTCTTGTATAAAATTAGTTAAGCAAACAATGACAACAGAAACAAAAAAAATCCCTTTCTAACAAAACAGCACAATTCTTAGAGTTTTACGAATTATTTTTTAATTATCAAAGACATAGAGGGGCAAAAAAAATCAATACTATTCTGAAAGATGTAATTTCTACAAGACAATACACTCCAAAAAGTACACTCTGACTAACTGCTTCAAAATCCTGAACATGTAATCACATGCAGTCGATGTTACTTGATGTTTTTAAGCAACACATATAGAACCTTGTATTTTTGCAACATTTCCCAAACCAGTATGCTCAGCACATACTTATGTCTCATGAAGTATTCCTTACTCAAATATTTCTAAGAGATGCTGAAATAAACAGATAAGTTCTTTCTTTCTTTCTTTCTTCCTTTTTTGCTGGTCCTGGGATTGAACTCAGGCTGGGCACTGTCCCTGAGCCTCTTTGTGTTCAAGGCTAGCACTCTACCGCCTGAGCCACAGCACCACTTCCCAGACAATTTCTTTACTGAATAAAACCAGAATCTTTATGTATTAATGTGTCTTGTGAATCTCTCAAGATGGATATAATAAGGTTATTTAACAATATATTTTGTGCCACTTAGTATCTTAGAATAATACATTTCTTAGACAAGAGTTTAAAAAAAACTGGGTAGAAATGTAGATCACTGTTAGGAATGCACTGATGAGGAATATGCATGGTTAGAACAACATAGATAACTATACAAACACACATAAACAGCAAAACAGTAATTACACAGATATTTAATGCAGAAAGCCAGAGACACACAATCGCGGTACTTTCTAAAGAAATCACTATAAATCTCCCTTTGTAATCTCTTTAGCAAACTTGTTTTCTGAAACAAAGAACATTCTAAACCTTAAAGTCCAGTATAATTTATGAGCCACTCATAAATACTGATCATATAGATGTAGACCAGTCAGTATAGCAAGCTTTTCTCTTGGGAAAGTCAACAACACAGCTGTGAGGTCCAACATGACACTGAGGAATCATACCTGATAAAGCTGTATATCATCAAAAATGGAATCACCCACAGTAGATTTTTTGAGGACAGAAAGAAAGAAACAGGAAAATTTTAAACACAAAGAAAAGGCCATTAAGAAAAAGGTCATAATGAATAAATTGTGTGTAAATAATCTTGGTACATTTTTCCCCATGGTTGGAGGAGGGAAATATATTTTATTAGACTATGTATCTTACACATCTCAGAATATGATCAAATGGAATGCTAGAATATTATTTTAACTCAAATATTATACTTACCAACCATATTTTAATAAGAGCTAGAGCAAAAGAAATTATATTCAACAAGTGGCATAGTAAAAGAAATACTATTACTAATACTTTTATGATGCTATCACTCTGATATCTATATATGTTATTTATGATAGCTACTACAGAAAGGAAAATGTCTCTAGGAAAAGTTCCCAAATTACAGCAGACAAACTGACTAAGACAATGCCCACTATTAACAGTAATTAAACATGCATACTGTATTTGAAAAGAGATCTCTGTATTTATACCATAATATATGTGTATTACATGGCAAGGGATCATTACAACAAACATGGCTAAGGGTACTCCTGCTGTGAAGGTGCAAAGGAAGCATGCCAGATGAGGGGATGAGGTCTGACACCAGTTCTGCTGCTGATGCTAGAGAGGGGCTCAAAGATCAGGAATGTGAGCTGGAAGGCACTGGAGTCGGAACCTACGTTACCTTCTGCCAAAGGCAGTCTGGAAGAGGTCACAAAACAACTAGGAAGAATCCCAACAGAACTCTATGCAGATAAGGGGTCATATATCACATCTACCTTGCCTCCAGCAGCTACAAACCAAAGTTTCTTATTACTTTGTAACTAGCAAAGCCTTCTGGCATAAATACAGTTAAGTAGTACCAACTTAGGAAAATGTAAATATGGGTAGTGAACAAAGTAAGGAGTAAATTCAGTAGACAATTTTATGAGATTACAATGATCCTGATTAGAAATATTAAAAGAGATAGCAAAATAGGTCTATCAAATACAAACTATACAAAGCAATCCTATTAATAAATAAAAGCTAAAAACAATCCATTCTACAGTAGAATAAATAAATTGTGGTCTATTCATACAGACGATCATTACATAGCAATAGGAAGGTATACATAACAATATGAACACTGTGATTAACAAAAGAAACCAGATCTAAGGAATACAGGACTGCATTCAAAATGATACAATAGCAGCTTGTTACTTTTCTATTTCATCAGAAAAAGAAAAATCCTTTGGGGAATATTGGGCTGAAAATAATAATAGTCAATTATGAAAGAAGTTATTTTTCAAACCAGAAGAAATATGAATCTGAATGACTCATTAAATTTAGATAAATTGTTTAATTGACATGCTGTTTGACATCTTCAGTTGCAGAGCCCAATTTAAGTCCAAATAAAAAGTGAAGCTATCTTTATACCAATAGATTAAAATGCTGTAAAACCTTACACTAGGCATACTACATATAGCACTTCTCCAAATGTCTCTACAAGACTGGAGTAGTGGTCAAAATAAATATTTTACTTACATTTTAGCTGGTGCTGTATAAAATATGTATCTACATATAACCTTACAGAAAACATCTGAGTTGAATACATCTCTTTTGTTAGGGCTCTGTCTCAAATAATCTTAAGTCCAGTTTCTATAGACAGCATCCAGGTCTATTCTTTTTTTTTGGGGTGGGGGGGTCCGGTCTGGGGCCTGAACTCTGGGCCTAGGCGCTGTCCCTCAGCTCTTCAGCTCAAGGCTAGTGCTCTACCACTTGAGCTACAGCGCCACTTCCAGCTTTTTTCTTTTTGCTTATTTGATGCTGAGGAATCAAACCCAGGGCGTCATGCATGCAAGGCAAGCGCTCTACCACTGAGCCACCTTCCCAGCCCCCAGATAAATATTCTTTATGGAAGGTATTTATCATTATCTACCAAACTAAAATACACATATCCTTGACTCAGCAATCATAGTCCTAGGACATTATCTGATAGTTATACTACACTGTCTTACATACAAACTAACCCAGACACACAGACACACATACACAGATACATGATAAAGTTATTCATGGAAGCACTGTTTATAATAGCAAAAGAATGAAAGTAATAAATATTCATAGAGAATTGGTTAAAAGTTTATGTTACATTTATTATGTGAAATACAATATAATAATACAAGTAATAGTTACATGATTTATGTACTAATATGAAAGCATTTTATATCCATTGTTAACTTAAAAAGAGGGTACAATATCTACTTTTGGGAAGATGGAGTGAATGTATGTTTCCCTGTTTTCCCCACTAAGTAGATATAAAAAGTCTGTACATAAGATATAAAAGCTGGGCACTGGTGGCTCATGCCTATAATCCTAGCTACTTGGGAGGCTAAGAACTGAGTATCACAGCTGGAAACCAATATGGGCAGGAAAGGCCATGAGACTCTTATCTGCAATTAACCACCTAAAAACAGAAGTGAAGCTGTCGCTCAAAGTGGTAGAGCACTAGCCTTAAGCACAAAAAGCTCAGTGATAACACCCAGGCCCTGAGTTCAATCCCCACGACCAACAACAACTCTGAAGGTAGGAAGAGAAAGTTAAGCCTGCTAGGGATCTCTGGACTTAATGAATGACATGGATGAGAGCTCCCTACATTTTCTAGATATATAGGAGCTAGATCTATAAGACAGACAGACAGACAGACAGAGCTACAGAAGTCAGAAACCTAGAAATGACCATATGCACATTAAAGAAACCTTAATAAAAGTCAGCTTTCTCTAGCTAAAGGACATCAATTCTCCTAAAAGTATACACAGATTTAATGCAACTCTCATTTTTTAAAAAATCTCGTACTAAAGTGGAGAGGGAGAAGATTTAGAATAGCTAAAATAATTTTTCAAGTAAAGAATAAAGCAAGAAGAATCCATTTCTGCTGGCAAGACTTAACATTTCCCTAAGGTAATTGTGTCTATATGGGATTATCGGAGAATATAACACATAAATCAATGAATGGAATGAAGACCGAAGAAATAGAGCCATAAAAGTATGTCCAGAAAGAGACAGAGAGACAGAGAGATATTAAGAACTCAGGTCCTCAAGTTTACAATGCAGAAACTCAACTATTTAAGCCATACTTCTAGGCCTCCAATTTATTTATTTATTTTTCTTAATGTATATTTTTTATTGTAAAGATACTGTACAGAGGGGTTACAATTACATAAGCAAGGTAATGAGTCCATTTCTTATCAAGCATTATTACACCCTCCTTTATTTTTCCCTACCATCCCTCTCTTCTTCCCCCCCCTCCCGCAAAGTTGTAAAGTTCATTTTCAACATACTGTCTTATACATCCCATTGTTACAATGGGCCATCCTGCATCCTTATTTCAGCATTTTGTCATTCCCCTCCCCAATCCTATTTATTTATTTAACTATCTATCTATCTATCTATCTATTTATTTATTTATTTATTGTGGGTCATGGAGCCTGAACTCTGGGCTTGGGCGCTGTCCCTCAGCTCTTCAGCTCATGGCTAGCATTCTACCACTTGAGCCACAGTGCCTTCTGGCTTTTTTTTCCCTGTTTATGTTGTGCTGAGGAATCGAACCCAGGGCCTCATGCACGCAAGGAACGCACCTTTCCACTGAGCTACCTTCCCAGCCCCAATTTATTTTTGATAAATGTAC
>NW_012267322.1:2834814-2854760 GCF_000151885.1 Dipodomys ordii | reverse complement strand
AAAAAAAAGGTAATATAAGACATAGTAAAACCACCAGTACAATCATGTTTATTGTAGCACTATTTACCACAGCCAAAATGCCCCTCAATGGATGAATAGATCAAAAACATGTGATATCTATACACAATGAAGTTTTACTCATCCATTAGAAAGAATGATATTGTACCAGTTGTAAAGAAAGGAAAAGACTTGGAAGAAATTATGTTAAGTGAAGTAAGTCAGGCCCAAAGAGACAAAGACAGGATGCATGTTTTCCCTTACATGTGGAAACAAGATTTAGTTTATAATCTCCTAAGTAAATAGTTGGGTGGTATGCAAGTGTATACAAATGTATTAACTGAAATATGGTACATATTGGGGCAAACTCAAATACTGTAATCCCTCAAAAAGGCAAAATCAATGTTCAGCAAAATAAACTACCAGGAAGTGTTTACTCAAAATGGGTGGGGTAAGGTCAAGGGGAAAGTACTATGCAAATGAAGAGAAGAGGAGGAGAATACAGCCAAAAATCCAATGTATATCCTACAACATGAAGAAGAGTAAGGGAAAAGGTAGATCAGGAGGGATGAGTGAGAATGTTGGAAGAAGTAACACTGATCAAGATACATTGTATTAATAAACTGCCTTGTTAAATGACAACTCCTTTGTACAACTACTTAAAGATAATTTTAAAAATAAAATTAAAAAAAAAAGTCAGGAACAAGAGAGGAGGCCTGTTGGCACCATGGACATTCAATGCTGTTCTGGAAATTCTGACAAGTAAAACTGGTAATAAAGAGTGAATATATTATTGGAAAAAATAAAAAGCAATTTAAGAGATTGTAGTGGAGATGAGAATGTTTGTGTCATGACTATACTGTGTCAGTACTATACTGGGTACTATATTTTTGTAAAATGTTACCACTGGAACCAGGTACAGTAGCTCAAGCCTTTAATCCTAGCAACTGCATGGCAGAGGGGATCAGGATTACAGTTCAAGGCTAGCCCAGACATAAAAGTTATGGAGACTCCATCTTGACCAATGATGGGCGTGGTGGTACATACCTGTCATCCCAACTACAAAGAAAGTACAATGTTTAGGCACAGTGGTGCATGTCTATCATCACGTGTGACATAGGATTCACAAGCAGGAGGATCACAGCATGGGCTAGGGACCTCCAAAATAACTGAATCAACAATGGGCTTAAAGGCATGGCTCAAAGTTGTATAGCACTTGCCTGGCAAGAATAAGGCTGTGAGTTCAATTCCTAGTACTGTCCAAAAAAAAGTGTTACTGGAATTGGGACACACTAAGACTCTTTCTGTAGGTGGATTTATAAAACTCTCAAGTATTTGAAAATCATAATTTTCTGGTAAAGGGCTTATATTTGGAAAATATAAATAATTCCCCAAATTGAAGAAAAATAGACAATTGTCAAAAGATTAAACAGATACTATATGAATTGAGATGTACAAACAACAAATAATAATAAGAAGGTGGTTGACATCACTAGCCACTACTGAAATATAAATTAAAGCCACAATAAGATGTCAATATATATCTATGACAACAGCTAAATTTTAAAAAATCATAGCAAGTGGAGCAAGGATATAAAAGAAATGAACTTTCTGTACAATGTCTGGGAATGCAAAATACTATATCCATGTTGGAAAGACATTATGGTAGATTTGGGGGTTACTTACTTAAAAAATCACCTACAATAGCCATTCTCATTTACATATGATTCAAGAGCAATGACAGAATATGTCCATACAATGATTTGTACACAAATTTTCCTAACAGCATTACTTGTAATAGTAAAAACCATCAGTAAGTGAATGGAATAATAAACTGGAATACTTCAATCAATAATAAGAACAAAGATGAGTCAAATAGCTGAGTAAAATAAAAAGACTTTTACAAAGTATATCATAAATTATTCCACAAGTATACATTTCTGGGAAATATAAACAAATATACAGTGTCAGAAAGATCAGTAGATTCCTATGTTGGGCCAGGGTAGAGGGAAGGATTCTAAAGTGCATACTTTGGAATGGCAGACATGTTTACCATCATAACTGCTGTCATTGTCTCATAAATGTAAGTATATGCCCAACCCGACCAATTTGCATGCTTTAAATGTACAGCCCATTGTGTGTCAGTTATATTGCACAAAGCTGTGATTTTTTTAAAGACTCATGAAATATAAAGGCATACAAAATATTGTATAACACAAAGAAAAGAACTGGAAGATAGCAAGAGAAGGGATGACATTGTCCAAAAGTTAATACACTCATTACCTGACTTATGTAACTCTAACCCCTCTGTATATCACCTATGTAAAAACAATAAAAAATTAAAAATTGAAATCTGTCTAACATGAAAAACAAATAGTATTACACTCCTAATCCCACAATTAGAAGTTTGGAAAGCAAAATGTATAATTCATGGGTGGCACTAATTGATATACTTCATCACAACAACATCAAAAATCTGAACATAATGTCAAATTAGATGTATTCAAGTTTTTAAGCACTAGAAACAGCAAGGACCGAGGAACATTTGTATAGCACATTTCAGATTCGTGCATCTTTTCAGCAAAGGTATCCAGAAGCCAACAGTAACAAGCAATTGAGAATTATTCCGTCCTAATCTCACCAGCTGCTCAACTGTTCCAAAAAAGAATCTTTCTTAAGTACTGGAGATATTAATTTTGTCTCACAAATGATGGTAATTGGACATGAAAAAGAAACTAAGGAACTAAAGGAAACACTACGATCCTTTTTTCCCTTCAAGAAAAGTGTTAATGATGACATGCAATAGGGATAAGGCTCATTCAAATAAAGTAAATTAATTTTCATATAAACAATTTTACTTCTTATAGTCTATTTGCAAGCCTTATTTTTGTTGGCAAATAAGTATAATTTATGTATTATGTTATAAAAACTGGTATCATTCTTAATTAACTCCTATTCAAGGATTATGAATATCAAGCCTTAAAAGAAAGGGGGAAAAAAGCATTATTTTCCTCTCATTACTGCTCTGAGCCAGCAACAAAGTTAATGACAATCTGAGATGTAGAAGATCCTACTGTGCCTAACAAGTGACTTCTGAGCAGTTATGTGGCTAATTTTGTTTGACTTAATACTATACCAATATTCAAATATAATTATAAATGCTCTTAGAATAAATATTACTAAAGAAGAATTCCCCATCAGGTTATATTCAATACAATCACAGAAAGATCTGGTAGATTTTTTCTTTGTTCTCTTCTTTACTCTTTAAGTGCTACTACAGACCCAAGATAATTTACATTTCAAATTAAATTGTAAGGTAGAAAAAATGTAAAGAAAGAAATACAGCTTCAGAATATATGGTAGGAAGTGGGGGGATGAAAGCACTTCAAATTTTTATTTTGCAACAGTCTGAGAAAAAAACAATCAATTACACACAAATCAACTTCACAGTTCAGGGATCTTTCTTTCTTGAGAATATTGAGCTAATGATTTCTTAGTCTCCCAACTTACTATAATGAAGTCTATTCTGTTGTAAAATGTGGAATTCAAAGAAATGTAATTATGGTAGGTTAAAAGGATAGTTACATTCAACCTAAAATGCAATTAGGCTTTGAGCTTTCAAAAGTACCCTTTGTACATTTCCTGCCCAGCCCCCCAAAATTAAAAAAAACCCTCCCAACAATATTTGATTTGCTAAATGAAGTGAAAGTACATTTCCATACATGACTGTGGAGAAATACTATCAGCCAGAATTGGTTATCCCTGCAAGAATATTTAAATAGTGAAAACATTTCATAAGGTTATTTCCCTTTGTCATCCAGCAAGTTATCATTATAAAATAAGCATAACTCCAAAAAGTTTTTTAGAACAGGGTGTCTCAACTCAGCTCTACTGACTTTCAGAACCAGTTAATTCTTTGTTGTAGGGACTCCCTTGTGTAGCGTTTTTCTCTTCTTCCTAGAAAGCCGTATAGATCCAGGTACAGATCCTACTACCTCAGATATTACAAGCAAAAATATCTCCATATATCCCAAGAGCGAAAGTATCCCAACTACTGACTTAGACCTAAAAGGATCTTCTATTTATAAAGGTTTTGTTAATAGTGAAAATATTGTATTTCAAATAATAAAATACTAGAAATAAAGCCTAATCATAAATGTTATTATACCTCCAAAGGAACCCCTCCTTTTTGGAATATAAATGTCTATATAAATATGATATAAAATATAAATATATAACAATAGATAAGTACCATTATATTCTAAAAGGTACAATACTAAAAATTATAAGTGCACCTACTAGCCATTTCTCCTACCAATATTGAACTCTGATAAAGTATACAAAACAACTATCTGCAGGCACTGCTGAGTGAATAATAGCAGGCAGACTGATGAGAATCAAAAGTTAGAAGAAAGTAACAATACAGATAAACAATTCAAAGCTGTTCAATCTACAGAGAGAGAGAGAGAACTGACTTGTTCTAAAAAATCACTATGGCTACTAATCTACATAATTCTTATGTTGGAAATAGTATATGAAGGTTTATAAAACAGCCATCTTCTATGAGGCTCTTACCAGAAGTCAAACCAATCTGATACTCAACCTTGGACTATCATGAGCTAGATAAAGCTCTATTCTTCATAAAGTATCCAGTCTCAAGTATTTTACAATAGCAACAGAAACAAACTAAGATAGATGAGTTATATAACATACTAAGGAAAATGTCAATAATATTGAAGACATAATAGCAGAACTTATCTGAGGAATAGAAAGAAATTATTTGAAAAAAATAACAGAACCACAAGGACTCAAGGGACAACATCAAAGATTACAGCATATATCTAATGAAGTCACAAAATGAAAGAAGACATGACAGAATAACATTTGACGAATTAATCATTAAAATTTTCAACCTTGTTGAAAATACAATCTTTAAAAGTTAATAAGATAAATATGAGAAAATAGAAGTCATTTATATTCAAACGACTGCCAATAGAATATAAAACAAAAGTCACCAATGCATCGAGAGTAAATAAATAGATCAGTGATCATTTATGACAAACACCAAGGTTTAGGGAGATGACAGCTAAAAATACATGCTCTGTACAGGGAGATGAAATGTTTTAAAACTGACCTCTCATATCTGTAAATAAAATACAGTACATCAAACTGTACACTTAAAGTGAGGAAGTTAAGCATGTGAATTAGTTCTCAATAAACCTTTTCCTTCCTTAAGACAGAGTGTGACTACATAACCCAGACTGGCCTCAAACTCATGATCTTCCTGCATCAGCCTCCTAAGTGCTGGGATTACAGGCATGTAATACCATGCCTGGCTAATGAAGCAATATTAAAAAAAACTTTTCCTATATATTAGTAAAACACAACTAAAAATGTATGTTTTACTTTATATTGTATCAATAATATAAGCATTTCAGGGACAAATTATGTTTTTACTAATAACCAAGGAAAATAAATGAAAAGGTATACATTATTACTAGTTTTATAATAGAAATGTCAATTTTCCTCAGATTGTCCTAAAAATTAACTGGAATTCCGATCACAATCTTAACTGAACACTCTAATAATATTTGAGAAGCTGATAGCTAAGCTTACTGGTGACGAGCCAAGAGCAAAGAATTGCCAAGAAACTCATTAAGAAAGACACAAAGAACAAGAAATGTACTCTCATCGTTGAAAAGATGTCTAAGGTGAAATAATGAAGGCAAAAAAAACCCTTAGTATATAAATAGAACAGAGTTCAGATTCTAGAGATCCATACAATCATATGTAGAAAACAGATTGTATGTAGCATGTCTAGCAGATCAAATTGAGTATTTTTAACTGTGCTTCATATCCTATAAAAATCAAATCTAATTAGATCATAAACTCAAATAAGACAAATAAAACTATTGTGCTTTTAGAAGACAAGTCAGGTACCAGTTTACACACGCCTGTAATCCTAGCTACTCTAGAGGCTGAGATCTGGAGGATGGCAGCTTGAAGTCAGCCCAGGCAGAAAAGCCCGTGAGACTCCATCTCCAAAATAACCAGCAAAAAAACTGGCTGCATGCTTGGTTCAAGTGATAAGAGTACTAGCCAATTGAACAAACAAGTTGAGAAAGTAAAAGTCCTTGGTTCAAATGCCAATAATGGGAAAAAAATCTTAGAAGACAACGTAGTCTGGGAAAATTCAGAATGGTGATGAAAGGAGACTAGCATTGCTAATAGTTAAACATATCACAAACTAGGCGCCTGTAACCCTAGCTTCTCAGGAATCTGAGATCTGATGATCACAGTTTGAAGGCAGCCTGGGCAGAAAAGTCCATAAGACTCCTATCTCCAATCAACTACTCAGAAAAAGCTGGAAGTGGTGCTGTGGCTCAGGTGGTAGAGTGCTAGCCTTAAGCACAAAGAGGCTCAGAGACAGTGCCCAGACCTTGAGTTCAAGCCTTAGGATTGGAAAATAAAAGCTAAACAATATAGTATATAGGCTTAGAAAGAAATTAAGCTATATCATACAAAAAAAGTCACTGAAGAAATCAAAATAGTGGTTTCTGATGGCAGGAGATTGCAATCCTAAAGAGAAGATAAATGTGTACTTACTAGTTATGTCTTATTTCTTAATCTGGAAAATGCTTTTATGTATCCTTTTACAAATATATCCATAATAAATTTCTTAAATATGAAAAATTTTAGCACTACTACTCACTATAAGGATTAAAATATTCTTATAGTATTTATGTAAAAAGTCAATTTACATTGTTTAATAGGTATTTCAGTCTTAACAGGTACTCAGTCCAACTTTCATGGAATCTTTCCCCTCTCCCCGCTTTCTTCACTCACTCAAACCCCATACATAAGTCATATACAAGTCTTGTTACTTCTCTTTAAATTATCCCCCAAATCCATTCACTTTCCACCCACTTCATCAGACCATCACCCAACAGTGAAAGCTACACCAAACCCTCATAGGGCCCTTTGTGTCTGTCCTATATACAGTACATTCTTAAAACACAGCCACACCAATCATTTCAAACTGGGAAGTAAAGTAAGCTATCCCTTTCTCAAAACCCATCTGAGGCTCCATCTCTTTAAGAATAAAAGCCAAAAACATGTCCAACAGCTCAGTTGGCTCTACCTGTGCCAGCTCCCACTCCCTGCTGTCACTTTCTCACTGATGGCTACAATCATAAAGAATTCTTCATATTCTTCAACAGCTGGCTATAACCTTGGGCCCTCTCTTGGAATCTGTGTGCTCATTACCCAATTTTCTTCATGTCATAAGCTCAAATGTCTTATTAGAGAGGCTCACTGGGACTACTGAATATCAAATAGAAAAAAAAACTCACCCTTCAGCACTTTTCTCCCTTTCACTTACCTTGTTTATTATTCTCCAGCTTCATCTCCATCTAACTGAACATATATTTTACTTATTTATTGTCTGTCTCTACTCACTAGAATGAAAGCTCCATGTGAAAAGACTTTTTATCTTCCTTTCTTTGTACATCCCCTAAAAGAAATCTATATAAGGGCTCTTGTATATTATAGTAATGCTTTTTAAGTAATAGCATTCATTCTAATATTAAAAGGAATTTTGATTCATAAAATCATAAATGGTGTTAGCTCCACAAACAGGTATGGAAAAGTAAATTAAATACCACTGCTAAATAAAATATGAAGCACATGTATGCTTTCCCTTGAGTATAAACCAATTCTTTCCAAATGGAAACAAAAAACAGCTTGAGCTCCAATTGGCAAGAAATTAAAAGCTGGCTTTAAAAGAAACCAAGAAAAGCAAAGTAGGTCAGAAATTTCCAAGGCAAAACTGAAATAAAGCTATCATTTGAGTCCTATACCTCCAACTAAATTAATGTACTTTTGCTATGAAGCTAAGTAAAAAGCATTTCCTAATGTTGTAAACTAACCATTTACGACTTGCCATGTCAACAGGAAAACAAGAAGGCCACACAGTGAAGTCTAGAAGGAACCCTAAGGTTTATCTTTTATTTTTACAAAAGAAACTGGGGGTTTGAAATGACCTGTAGGAAACAGAACAGTGCTCTGTGTAACAAGTAATGGAGTAACACAGAAGGAAAACCAATTTAGTCTGCCTGTTCATCTGTGATCCTTGCTACTGTAAAAATTCAGCTTGTATAGAATTAGAGACAAAATGCATCTCCATGGAAACAATGTTCGCAAATATGAGAAACTGAAAAGTATGGTTTTCTATGCAGATTTTTATATCATCTGAGCACACATAGAACTTTGAGTTTGGAGAGGGGTGGTACTAAAAAGAAAGTCAAAACAGGTCTAGATTTGAATTCTGACTCAACCACTTACTTGGACCAGAGGCAATCTTAGCCCTATTTGAGTCTTATCAAATGGGAATCATTAAAACCTACCTTTTTTGGTTGGTCAAGAATGAAAATAGGGCTGGATGTGATGTACAAGCCTGAACTTCTAACTACTTAAAAGCTAGCAGTAGGATGGTGGACAGATGCCTGCCCAGACAAAAGTACAAGCCCTACTTGAAAAAAATAAACTAAAAGCGAGAGAACTGAGGGCACAGGTCAAGTGCTAGAAATCTAGAACAAGGACATAAATTTAAAATCCAGTATCACCAAAGCAAACAGAAAAGACAGTGTGAGTACAAATCATCTCACTGAGGGCCTAGCACATACCTGGCTACAGAAAGCTCAATGTCAACACTATCTCTATTGGCTTTATTGTACTCTTACAGGATTAAGGAGCCTTTTTCTGCCAGGACCATTCCCCTGTGTAGCCTATCACTGGGGATTCTAACAGCAAGTAATAGTACAATTGATGCTGCTATTGCTAAGACTCTGTCCATTACCTGACAGCAGCCATCGAAAGAAAGCTACTTGTTTGAGGCAAAATAAGGTTTTTAGAAGTTTTTTAAGATGTAACGTTCAGGACCTAGGGAATAGCTTAGTAGTAAAGTGTATGCCTAGCATGTGCAAGGGTTGGATCCCATCCCCAGCACTAAACTGCATAATCTGTTTCTGACTACAATCATGAAGCATTATTGGTTATCTCAAACTAGAAAGGATCTGAGATCATTCAAGATTCCTGTCTAGCATTAATTAGCTTCAATGAAGTGATCAATTTCTGCTTAATGTCTTCCAGCTTAAAACAAACTCTTACTCTATCAGGTAGCAGTTTATTATTTTCTAAACCTTCTAATTATCATGAGGCTTGCTTTTTCTCCACTATGATTATTAGAGAAGAAAAAAAAAATATATATATATATCACCCCATACTTAAGTACTTCTGGAAATACACATTTTTACTGTTTTCATTTGGGGGTAAGAAAGGATATTCTACTAAATAATAATCCTATAAATTGAATTCCAAAAAATACATCTTGAAGGGCATATTTACATTTCATTAACAAAATGTGCTAGAAACTCTGCTTTACAAATATATAAAACATAAAAAACATACCTGGGATGATATCATTGATGTGTAAGAGAACTGTACTTTCGACACTTGCAAAACTACAAAGCTGTACTCCATTAAATCTTCCATCCCAGTTGCCAATAGGGTTATCCTAGAAATTACATAATAAACTTTGATATTCTCCTTGATAAAAGTTAAATATAAAAGCCTGTATTTCTACAAAAGAACCTTCCAAACTATTTTACATCAGAAAATTTTAACTATTTTGCCTAAATGAAAGAGAGAAAATGTTAGAAATAATTGCCATAGTAACAAGACTTTGGGTTTTTATTTCAGCTTTTTGTTTGTGTTTGGAAAACTAAGTACCAAGAATAATGAAGTTATAGCAAATAATAGAGGAACAAGATGGGTTTCCTTTACTGAACATTTAGTACTAAATAAATACTAGTCTTGGACTAATACTCATCTGGTGTTTAAAAAGACATTGTTTTCATGAGAAAATTTGCTAATAATATATTATCTCATGTAGAAACCTGCCCTTAAAAGCTGATAATAAAATAAAAAACCTTTATATTCCCTGAGCACTAAGTCAATTGTACATCTTTCTTTCCATACATACAAAGTGCTCTTTTGTGATTTCTTGGCTACACAAAGACTTCCTACAAAATGGTTATTTCTCCTAACATTTCATGTACCACTAATTGTATAGTGTTGTTTGTAGAGAAGCCAGTCATACAGTTACCCTGAGCACCAATATGTGTATAAGCTTAAAATGTCCCTAGAAACAAGCGCTGAAGAAAGGTACACTTGCTAGAATCTTCCCTCAAGTTGTCTATAAGAAGTGTTTAGAACAAACGTCTGCACAAGCCAAATGGTGCCAGGTCAGAGCAGAGGGAAGAACTTTGGGCAAACCTTTAGGTATGCTGTCAGGGGTAAGCAAGATGATTTCTAGGTCACCATCTAAGCAGGGTAAAGCCTAAACAGCTTGTGCCAAGTATGGAATCCAGGCCATAGGACTGGGCTTAAAGGGCTCTCCTGAAGTAAAAGGAGACAAGCCCCAATGACCAGTGGCTGTCTTTCTCCAACCTCTCATCTTCCCAGCCTATGATTTCTCCTCTAAGCCACTGAATTAAGATTTAAAGATACTGATTATTCTTGATTGGCAAGTCCTTGATTGTTAGCAAATCCAAGGGAGATATGTTTTACTCTGGCTCCAGCTTCACAGAGTAACAGCTCAATAAATGTTTGTTTAGCACCTTACAAATCTCAAATAACACAATTTTCTGGAATTTCTAAGCACATAACAGAAACATGCTAGAATGCTTACTCTCTACCAATCTATTCAGATTATCCTAAATAGATTTAAATAATTATTAAAACCATCCCCATCATGAATACAAACAAGTCTATTATTATATCCTCTCTTGCATACTAATGTTTAACAATTCTGTGTGAATCTCCCCCACTTTGTAACTAACAAAAATTTTCCTGTGTTTTCTATGATAAAAAATGATCTCATACTTTTTCTCTCATGCTCCTAAAGCCACATGTATAATTCAATGTACCACAATGAATTATTAACAAGTATGAATATAACATTAAAAATAAGACAAGTAAAAGAGCAAGCACCATATGATTCCACTTTTCTGAGGTACCTAGCACTAGCAAATTCAGAGACAAAACGTAGAGTAGCAGGGGTACAGGCCTGTAATTCTAGCTACTCAGGAGATTGAGATCTGAGGCTCATAGTTGAAAGCCAGCCCAGGCAGGAAAGGCCATGAGACTCTTATCTCCAATAAACTACTCAGAAAACTGGAAGTGGCACAATGGCTCAAGTGGTAGAGCCCTAGCCTTGAGTTGAAGAGCTGAGGGACAGTGCCCAGGGCCAGAATTCAAGCCTCATGACCGACAAAAAACAACAACATGGAGTAGAGAGAATGGGCAGAATTTACTTAATAAATATGAGGTTTTCAGCTTGAAATGATAAAAAAAATTCTAGGAAAATTATTATGAGATTGAAATGATATTGTACTTAATACTCCTGAATTTCAAATTTCAAAGTAGTTAAAACTGTATGTCACATATATTTCACCTCAATAAGAGATATTTTTAAAAAGTGATAGCCTAAAATCATATTCCCTAAAAGAAATATAAATTTCCCAAATGTACTAAGGTATTTTCTGTAATTTTTTAACATTACTCATTAGAATCAGATTAGTAGATAAAATTTTATAAAATATATAAGAAGAAAAATACATATTACAAAAGAACTTTTCAATACAAAGAAAAATAAGGTATAACATAATATATTTGGGTTTGGTGGGGTTTATTTGATTTTGTTGTTGTTTTGTTTCTTATTTTTGTTTTGTTGTCTACTTGTCAGCTTTAATATGACAAATTTCCAAGATTGAGAACATTATTCTGGTTTTATTCAAACCAGAAAAAAAGGAGTAAAGGTAATTCTGTATCTAGACTCCTGTGCCATTTCAATGTTCTGCTACCAAAGACAAATAATCACATATTCTTTAAAGTATTCAAAATTTGTCCATTTCAAGCATTTAAAGTATTCAATTTGTATCTAAATGTATCATAAAATTAATACATATATACAGAAATGTACACATAATCCTGCCCATGTAATTGTAACCCTTCTGTACAGTATGTTCACAAAAAAATTAAATTAAATTAAATTTAAAAAAATTAATACATATATTTACAATGACAATATAATCCAAAATTTTCTTACCATGTCTACACCAACAAAATATCCTAAGCTCTCTTTTCCTGGTAAAACATCACAGAATATTACTGTTCCAGATTCTATAGTTTCTCCAACCTTCAAAGAAACTCTGGAGTTTATTTCCAAAGGGGGGACTTCAGACTGCATTGTGTCCACTGGGCCTGCATAATCACTTTCCAGCCCGTTGTCATCATCTTCTATAATTTCTAGTTTGTCCAATGCAACGAACACTCCACAATCTTCCTCACACTGAAACAGCTGTTTTCCTTGATATACCCCATCAGTGAAACCTTGACCACGGCCTTCTTCCTAGTTTTTAAGAGAGAGATTTAAAAATGATAATAGTAGGGCTGATATAGAAAGGTTACCCACAGGTAAAAGGATGTCCTGGGGGTTTCAAGGAAATTACTTTGGAAAAATTCCAAATGACTCATTATAGTAAGAAATACAATGATTAACAGCTGTTATTGGATATAAGATGTTTAAGGAAGAATCTGAAATAAAATTACCTATCAATTTAAAAATCTCTGGTAAGAGTTGGACTGAATTCACCAGATACAGTGACTCATGCATACCTGTAATCCTAGCTACTTAGGAGACAGAAGTCAGAAGTATTACAGTCATCCTAGGTGAAAAAAAAAAAAAACCCTCATCTTAACCAATAAAAAGCCGGGCAGTGTGGCACAGGCCTATCACCTCAGCTGTGCAAGAAGTATAAGTAGGAGGATTATGGTCCAGAGCAACCAAAGCATAAATGCAAAAACCCCATTAGATAAATAACCAGAGTAAAACTGGACAGAGGCATGGATTCATTTTCTTGAACATAGTTCAAAATGGAACTTTTTAAGCCTAAATTCAAGATAGAATTATGGTGAAACTCTCATGTAGTCATGTGAATAAAAGCTACATAAAGACAAAACTTTCCAAAGAAAGGGGCAGTCTAAAATGAAAACCTAGGGCTTGGAGGCATGGCTCAAGCAGGAGAGTACCTGCTTAACAAGTACAAACCTTAAGTTCAAACCTCAGATCCACTATAAAAAGAGTTGGGCTGTCTACAAAGTGATCCTAGCACTACTTTTGTCATAACACTTCACCTTAAATTAAGTAATTCCATTTATTGAGTACTTACTATTTGTCAATCATTTTTCTAAATCCTGTATCAATGTTTCACAAAAACACTTAAGTTGTGCCGTGTTATCATCATTTTACAGATGACAAAGTAGATTTATAGAAGTTAGATACACTGGCTAAGTAACCTGACAACGTAACTAGTAATGTCAAATCCTCAATAATTTTACAACTGAAAACACTGAAATATTGAATCAAGAGGCAAATAAAGCCTGTAACTGTATTCATCAAGAATGTCAAATAGTAACTGAAATTTCAATTCTTGAGAATTAATATTCATCTTAGAAATATTTACAAAGATATTGGGTCTGATTTAATACAAATAGTTTCTAAGATGATTTTCATATCTATTATCATGGGTAATTATCAACAAGTTAAATTACTGCAACTTATTTTAAAACCTTAGATCTAAATTGTCATTAATAGCATACATTAAGAACTGAGAAAGTTGGGGCTGGGAAGGTGGCTCAGTGGCAGAGCGCTTGCCTTGCATGCATGAGGCCCTGGGTTCGATTCCTCAGTACCACATAAACAAAAAGAAAAAAAAAGAACTGAGAAAGCTATAACTGATAATGTCACAAGGTAATGAATAATTTTGATATGATTAATTATAGTTGGTGGTGCTAACTTATAATATAGACAATGTTAAAATTTCTAAAAATTTGTCAGGCATTATAGCTCATACTTATAACCCTGGCTATACAGGCAAAGAAGATCAAAAGTCCTAAACTATCCTGGGCAAAATGTTACCAAGACCCTATCTGAACCAATAGCTGGACACCAGTAGTGTACACCTCTTATTCCAGCTACATTGGAAGTATAAACAGGAGGATGGAGGTCCAGATTGGTTTATGAATAAATGCAAGACACTATAGCAAAAAAGAACTAAAGCAAAAAGGGCTGGGGCATGGCTCAAGTGATAAGAGCACCTGCCTAATGAGAATGAGGCTCTGAGCTCAACCTCCAGTACTAGGAAAAAAAAAAAACCTGGAAGCCAATAAGTGTTATATTCTTATTGTAGTAAGCAGTTTTTAAACATTTTCAAGCATCATCTTTACATCCTTTCTATGCATCTTTAAAAAGTAAACTCTGGGCTGGGGTCTTAGTATATACAAGGCCCTGATGTACATTCCCACCACTGCAGCAACAGCAGCAAAAAGTAAATCGTACGGATCAGGAATTTTAAAAGTTACAGACGACTTCTGAAAAAACTTTGGTGTTTAATGAGGAAAAATACAGATATGCATATAAATACATTTGTATGCCTATAAGTAGATACACACAAGGTACACAAATGGCTGATCAAACTTACCAGTAATTCTACTCCAAAGAATATGCCCGACACTGTTCTCTCAGCTAACAAGGGTCCTCTGAAGCGCACGACTCCTGGAAATTTCTCTTCCCCAGATCTCAGCTGCACCTTCACAGGACAGCCGACATCTATCTGGAGGCCTTTACTTAGTCGGCTTCTGTTTTTAAACAGGCTGAGCCTCTCCTCACAGTTAGTAATTGCCAGTAGTAACTCTGTGAATTTTTCATTTATTTCTACAACATCCTTTTCATCAACAAAAAGAACTGCATGAGGTTGCTCTAGGATCTTTAATCCAATCTGATTTTTCTTGCCTTTCACTGAAGAAATCCTTGAATGCCCCACAGAGCGATCTTGGATGTACTGTCCTATACTCCCCTTCGGCACTTTAAGCAGCTTTTGTGTCTGTTTGTCTGTCACACTGCATTCTTGAAGAAGCAAATAAAATATCCGCTCTTCCCAGTAGGGTGAAGTGACTTTTTCTTGGCTCCATAAGCCTGAACTCATTGTGACAGTAACTTCAGAACATTAACTCAGAAAAAGGAAGCACTAGTAAGTCTGTTGTAAGACCACAAAAGATACACTCACTGGCAGTCCCAAAGCATGTTTTTAGCAATTTGGTAGCCATGCTGTAAAAAGACAGCAAATCAAAATGTTTGTTGAACAAGCAAAGCAAACTTGACTACAGTTAAAGATTTAAATTTTTCATTTGATTAATACATACACAGATAGACACACACACATATACATACACTAAGTATTTCTAAAACTATCTAAAAGGACTAACTTGTATCTACTGTGATGATTTAATTAAGGAAATCTAATGATAAATACAATAATGATTGTTTCCAAGGTTCTGAAATTGATAAAATCAGATCTAGCAAAAAATGTTAGATGTTAACTTCATACACACACACACATACACCACATATATATAGTTTGACATTAAACTTCAAAAACATGATTTTAATAGATTCTGACTAACTTAAACAGGTGCTATATTTGAGCAAAACATGAATAATCTAGCCTTTTTAATAAAGGACATTATTTCTGAATACATTTTAATAATTACATTATAGTGCTGAACCTCTTTTACCAATAAAAAATATCCTATTATGAAACTTATACCACAACTCATTTATGTAACCTCTATTTTTATGATGGAACATTTTTACCTCTGACTCAATTTCATTTCCTTAATCTTGAACATTTTGTTCTTAGACAGACAAATGTTAGCCACATTAATCATAGCTATCATTTAATTTCTCTAATCAAATATCAGGCATTAAAATATGATTATATTAAAGATATTTTTGAAAATCACTTTATAGCATCATAACTTGGGACTATGTAACACAAATACATTTGCAATATAAGTGATGCTGATCTTTATAACAAACCTAAAGTGTTTTTATACCACATAAGAGGAGGAGAATATACAAAAGATTCTCTTTCAGCTTCAAATTTTCATTTTTACAAAAAGCAATCTTTCACAACTAAGTAGCTTCCCCCTCAAGGCTACTTTAATTTAGGATTAAAAGCTACACAATTTCATTCATTCCAATTGAGAAACTCGTTATTTTAATTAAATATTTTGCTGAAAGTAATAGCTCCTGTGTAATCTCAGCCACAAGAATGTAGCTATTTGGTTTCTAAACATAGTACTTATTCCATCCCTCTTTGAGATGGAGCTATCAACTTCCATTATTTTGGCTGATGGCAGCAACTGATATAGAACCATCATACTTACCTACTTTAAGCTTGCAATTAAAAAAAAAACACCTAAAACTAAAGAACCCAACTTTTAATCATTTAACTTAATGATGAAAGAATCCAGAAAACCCATACACAGAAAAACAGTATTTCTCTTAGAAAGAATTATTATTAGGTAAGAAGTATTCCATCACAGTAAAGCTTTCACAAGTCTGTCCTTTGACAAGCCAAAATGAGCCACATAGCTTACCAAACAGGCTAAGCAGGGCACCTTCTAAAACCAGTATTCTGAACTACCTGTGCAACAACTATGTTTAGTGAGGACAGAGCCAAAGGTAACTTCTCTCTCTCTCTCTCTCTTTTTTTTTAATAGAATGTGCTTGCTTGAATTCCACTTGAGGGCACTGTCTACTTCAGCACAAACAGAATCATTTTATATCTACCGCTTACGTAAGACACCTGTGGACACCTCCATCTTGTAACCACATAAACAAAACCTTAAAGAAGAGTGCCCAAGCAGCTCTGTACCTTTAAAGTACCAAAAAAGTGTGTGTGTAAAGGGGACGGGGGGGGGGATAACAATGCTATAAAAGTGTCAGCATTTTTTTCAACAAGAAATTATGTTTTTCTTAGTCACTAAATTATCATTAGGAATATAAATAATCATGTGTGACTTTCACTGTGTTTGTTACTTTGCTAAAAGGCTTTATACCCACCTTCTGGCTCTCCTCCCTGCTTTCTATAGAACTGCAATCTATACTTCTCTCTTGTAATCAGCCATTTTCTGTGGTTTCCTGCAGTCTGCAGTAGACTCCTTTTGTGGCCTTGCTGCTTTCCAACATACTGTTTTTAATCAATTCTAAGAAGATGATGAGATGTGCTTGTGTATTTAAAAAAGCAAGACCAGTTTTGGAGCAGCTCTATGTCTTATTGCTCTAGCTAGACATTGTTGGTAGAAGTGTAAACTCGTTCAACCACTTTTGAAAGCAGTATGAAGGTTCCTCAAAACGCTACATATAAAGCTCCCCTATGACCTAGCAATCCTACTTTTGGGCATTAACCCAAACGATCACAAACAAGGCCATACTAAAGCTACCAGCACATCTATGTTTATCACAGCATTATTCTCTATAGCTAAGATATGGAACCAACCCAGATGCCCCTCAGTAGATGAATGGATCAAGTAAATGTGGTATATATATAATATATAATTCATACATATATATATGAATTATATGCCTCCATCAGAAAGAATGACACTGCCCCATTTGTTAGGAAATGGAAAGACTTGGAAAAAATTATAGTAAGTGAAGTAAGCCAGGCCCAAAGAAACATAGGTACCACCATGGTTTCCCTTATTTGCAATAACTAGTATATGTCTAGGATAATCCTACACTAGACAAGTAGAAAAGGTCAAAAGCTATATACATAATCATATAAGATGGTGCTAAGTGAAATGAATCCCAAGATAGGGACAAAAGAAGTTTTTTTCTTTGTTGCTGTTGTTTTTAAAGTATTTATAATGTACTATATGATTTCTTTTTATTCTTTTGTATGTTCTTCCCCCATGGTATAACCCCTGTTTTCACTGTATTTGATTTTGGTACCCTGCATCTTGTATATACAATTTTCTAATCTGGGGAAGGGACATAACAAAATGCTGAAACAAGGATACAGATTGGCCCACTGTAAGATGTACAAGACACTATGTTGAAAATGAACTTTACAACTTCGGAGTGGGGTGTGAGAAGGGAGGAGCTGGGGATGTGGGGAGGGAAGGGAAAAAGCAGAGGGGGTAATAATGCTTGAGAAGAAATGTACTTATTACCTTCTCATGTAACTGTAACTCCTCTGTACAGTATCTTTACAATAAAAAATATATGTTAAAAAAAGCAAGACCATAATAACAAAGGGAAATACACAAACTCTGGTAGGGTGTTGAGGCTTCATTTCAGTACATTATTTTGATTGTTCCCAGAGGTTGAAGTAGTCAAAATTATTATCTAAAAATAGTGAGTTATAGCCAGGCACTGCTGGCTCACGCCTGTAATCCTAGATACTTAGGAAGCTGAGATGTGAGGATCGAAGTTCAAAGCCAGCTCAGGAAGAAAAGTCCTGGAAACTCTTACCTCCGATTAAACACCAAAAAGCTGGAAGTGATCTATAGCTCAGATGATAAAATGCTAGCTTTGAACACAAAGTTAAAGGATAGAGTCCAGCTCTGACTTTAAACCCAAAGACCATTACAAGAAAAAGTAAGTTATTATTTTAGTTCTCTTTAAGATATATTTAAATTTTGGAGACTAAAATAAAAATTTAAGGCACTATCTTCAAAAGAAACTTTTTGTAATTTCTAAAAACCTTCACTTTCAAATATTAAAAGTAGGTTTCTTAAATTTTTTTTTTTTTGGTTGTGAACTCTGGGCTTGGGCGCTGTCCCTCAGCTCTTCAGCTCAAGGCTAGAGCTCTACCACTTGAGCCACAGTGCCGCTTCCAGTTTTCTGGTGGTTTATTGGAGATAAGAGTTTCATGGAATTTCCTGCCTGAGCTGGCTTTGAACTATGAGCCTCAGGTCAGCCTCCTGAGTAGCTAGAATTATAGGTGTGAGCCACTGGCTTAAATCTTAATAATTGTTTATATAACCAATTTCTATCTTAGTGGTTCTCTAACAACATTTAATGTCACAATTTAAATAAAAACCATTACTGCTAATAAATTATCAAGATAAAACAAAATTATTAAATGTAATGCATCAGGACTCTGTGTGTGTGTGAGTGGGTGGGTGCGCATGCACGCACACACAAATACAGAGGCTTGAACTCAGAGTGTGGGTGTTGTGTCTTAGCTTTTTTACTCAAGGCTGGTACTCTATCACTTGAGCCACGTCTCCACTTTTGGCTTTTTTGGTGGGCAACTGGAGGTAAGAGTCTCATGGACTTTCCTGTCCAGGCTGGTTTTGAAACATGCTCAGCCTCAGCCCATTATATTTTAAATTACTTTAAACTGCTTCCTGCAGATCAATTAAGAAAGGTAGTCCACAGAAAAAATTTAAAATAACTACTAGGTTTATAAAAAGGTTGAGGGCAATATAGTAGCTTTCACGTACCACTTTTTAAAGTGAACTATACAAAAAAATGGTACATTTTTGCTAACTTGTAATAACACAAGTGGAATGAGCTTAGCTTCAATAGCAGGATGGGTCAACATTAGATAAACACTGGTTAATAAGCAAAACAAAAGTTATAAAATACTTTAAAAAACATAACCCAAAACTAAAAAAGCATGTGGTCTTTCCCATTTTAGAAAGAATATATTCAGGATAAATTTGAAAATATCATATTAAAAGTAATTCTCTTCATTACAACTGGTAGGGAAAGCTGAATGCAAACTTCTCTAGAGATAAAAACAGTCACAAATTTAATGGCCATTAATAATCTCAAAATATGGTATTATATATTTCCTCCCATTATAATAACACATGTAATACCAATATTCTTCTTTCACTGGAATATTCACAGTAGATGCAGTCATAAGAACTCTAAAAAGTAATAACTAGCTCAATATGAAGATTCTTGATGTAATGGACCACACCTATAACCCGGGCGCTGGTGGCTCACGCCTGTAATCCTAGCTACT
>NW_012267322.1:2767256-2831206 GCF_000151885.1 Dipodomys ordii | reverse complement strand
GGCCGGCCCCAGGCCCCGGGCCCCACACCCACCGCCCTAGTATTTACCTCAGACGCGCGGACCCCGCGCAGCCGAACCTGCTACCTGGGCCCGCCCCCACCTGCCCCGCCTCCTAACTGCCCGGGGCGGAGGGAGGGAGCGGGGGCGGAGGCCGCAACCGCCGCGCAGACCAATAGCAGCTGAAGCTGCGTTCCTATTCACGTCCTGATTGGCTTTTCCTGTGGCAAACCTTCCGCCAATGGCAGCCGGTGTGGAGCCGCTGAGGGACTTTCCACGGTGTCAAGCTCGGTGGAGCCAAAGGGAAAGCAAAAGGGGGTGGCGGAAAAAAAGCCGGGGGTGGGGGCGGAGCGCCAAGGCTGATTGGAGGAAAGGCTGTGGGTGCCGCCTCACTATTGGCTGCTACAGAATACGGGGCGGGGCGCTGTCTTTTCCCAGCTCCACCCCCCTGCTCCAGGTTTGGCGCTTGCCTTAGCTGTCAAAACTAGGGTGGGAAGCAGTCCAGACAGCTGGGAACCGTTTTCCAGGAGTCTGTGAAGAGCAAGCGTGTAGAGTCACCTCTAAGACTGAATGTTTTGCTTTCCCCACTCGTCGCCGCGTGACATGCGGACCTGACAACCCCGCTGAGCCTCAATTTCCTCATCTGTAAAATGGAGGTGATCGGATCACTTGTCCGACGGGACTAAAGTGAAGTGCTGCATGGAAGTTGCTGACACTACGAAGGGCTCTTCCCTCCCCTTCCACGCGGCTTTTTGACCCCTTGTGTTTCTGAACTGTTGCCTGATTGGTGCCAGGTTTCCTGCAAGTGGAGAAGAAGGGATTTTCACAGGCGGGGGGCTTGCTCGGTCCTGCGCCCCTGGCCACTAGCCAGGACTGGGAGTGTAGTTAAGGATCTTTCAATTAGAAGGGAGGCTTCTGATTCCCCAAAGTACTCAAAATATTTAAAGGAATGCTTTTTTATAATCAGTCCCAGAGCCTTGCAATATCTCTTCCTGCACTGGATACTCCTGTTAATTAATTCCTTCTCCTTTGACATTTTATGTACTAATTATGGGGAAGATGATTAATAGTGAGAAAGGATGTGTGTGTGTGTGTGTTTAATTATGACACAAAATTTCCCCCAATGGAAAGTAGCATATTTCTGAAGATCGGGGGAATTTTAACCAAGAAGTACTTAATCACACAGGCAACTGCAAGCACCCCTTAAAAAAAAAAGCCACCCATCTCCCTCACCAAATCTACCACAATGAAATGGGACTCTTTCAGAAACTCAAGCATCAGTCCACTCCTGTCTTGTCTCAGTCCATTCTTGCCCTGTTCCCCAGGCTTTCTAGCATATTCTAGGTGGAAGCAATGTGGCCTTAGGCCTCACCATTTTCCTCTATATTACATTCTTCAGTGAAGCTGCTAGGATTTAAATATCACAATCAGGTTTTCTGGGGGAATTTTTCCTTCTGTGTTGGATACAGGAGGAGGAGGAAGATGAGGAAGCAGAGGAAGAGAATGTTTGAATCCTTTACACAAGACAAGCACTCTCACTTTCCCCAGTTTGTCACACTTCTTACTACTCCCTATTGATCCCCTGGATCACTGCTCTCATGAATATTAACTCTTGGTGGTTTATTTTTTTGCAGGAACTAGGGCTTGAAGTTAGGACCTTGCACTGTTGTTTGGCTTTTGTGCTCAAGGCTGGCATTCTACCCACTTGGGCTATACCTACACTTCCAACTATTGATTCTGGAAGGCATTTGATTTGCCACTCCTGGACAAGAGCATCTTTACTTCCTTTTGAACAGTGACATAAAAGTAGCCAGTCACCTGGCTCACTGTCACACATTCACTGAATCAGTATCGGAAGCTGACTTTATCCAAAAGATCCCTACCTCAGCCAAACCTGACAAAACAGGCTTATCTCAATTACCACGGCCTGTAGGTGACCAGTAATAGAACTGTGTGTTGACATGACCCTGAAATTGTATAGTCAAGCTCCCAGGGAGAAGAGATGCCTGCCAATGGAGAGTAGTGTCATGGTGCTATTTATTATTTACAGTCCCTCATCTACCAGCCTCTCATCGTACAGAAGGGAAAGTAAGGTCAAGAATGGGGAAGTAATCACCCTACCTTCCCCTATCACAGAGGAGACAGACCACTGAGACCTACAGTCTCTGGATTGCAAGTCAGAGATCTTCCCTCACCTCTGTTTAAAATGGCTTCTTTCACTGAAAGTCACATCCTCTCTACCCTCCCAGAAACCTCCTTTTTATGGGGTTCAGCCAAAGTCCAACCTCTCCCAGAAGTCTTTGTAGATGGCTCTCGCCCTCACCAGTCACCTCTTTCCACCTACCCTCAGCCTGTTCCACACAGCTTGGCCCCAGGGTCATGCAAATGAGTGAATGACGTACTGAGCAGGTACCAGGAAACACAACAATGAACAAGCAAGATGCCACTCCTGCCTCTAGCAAGGAAGGCAGACGTTAAATAGCTAATTACACAATCACCCATTTAACTGCAGTTATAGTAGACTGGAAGGAGAATGTCTTTGAGTACATTGGAAGGGTGGTACAGCTCCCAAGGAAGGTTGTTTGTGGAAGACACCTTTAAGATGAGCCAGGAAAGAGGTCAGAGTTGGAGTGAGAGGAAGAACTCCAAACAAAGGGAAGTGGACAGTGTGTCACTTGTTGAAGGAAGTGAAAAAGGGGAACATAGAATATGAACCCACATTCAGGCAACTGCTCCTCATTCCTAGGGCCCCTTTGAAGGGTTTTTAGCCTATCACACATAGTGTTGTGATTGTGCCCAACAGGAGACTAGAAAAAAGCCAGGCCTTGGTAAAGTCCAGCATCTGGTCATAGCCTATGACAAGGAGTCACATAGTCAAACCTCTAAAAAATAACCTTTACACCCGATGCTGGTGATTCACACCTGTGATCCTAGCTACTCAGAAGACTGAATCTGAGGATCATGGTTTGAAGCCAGCCCAGACAGATAAATCTAAGATACTCTCATCTCCAATTAACCAGCAAAAGCTGGAAGTGTAGCTATGGCACAAGTGGTAGAGCACCAACTTTGATTGAAAAAGCTGAGGAAAAGTAGGAGGTCCCGAGTTTAAGCCGCAGAACCAGTACAAGAAAGAAAGGAAGGAAGGAGGGAGGAAGGAAGAAATGGAGAAGGGAAAGGAAGAGGGAAGAATGGAGGAAGGAAAGAAGAGAAGGAGGAAGGGAAGGGAGGAAGAAAGAAAAAGAAAGGAAGAAGAAAGAAATAGAGAACGGGAGGAAGGAAGGAAGGAAGGAGGGAAGGAGGGAGGGAGGGTGGGAGGGAGGGAGGGAAGAAAAGAAACAAGGAAGGAAGACAAGCAACACTGCTCTCTGTATAGCAACACTGTCCATATTACGGAGCACATCCTGCTTGTGCTTTCTAGTGGCCACCACAGGCCCCCTTCTTCTGGCTCACTAAATTCCATGTTGATTTCTTATGCTGTTCTGCTACTGCAAACAAGGCTGCTGAAAGTGACTTCCCCTGACTTCCCCTAACCTATGTAATCCTTCTGCCCTTCCCATTACAGCCAATGGAATCCCCCAGTTATTCACCCAGTTTCCTTCCATAGTTCTAGTCACTTTCACACCAATACAGTGAATATGACCATTCAGAAAGTACTCTGAGCCAAGGGGCTTCCTGAATCAGGCATTCCACAGGCCAGGATATGATGCCAATGTTTTCTCCATAGGCCTTCAATGTGATGCCACCATCACTGGATGAGGAGCTGAGAATTCTTTATCCTATAGATTTGCTTAACTCTCAGGGACAGGAAACCCTAATCATGGGGGGGGGGTCTTTACTCTAGGCCCTTAAAACCTCCTTTTCATGAGATAAAAAGAATTCCTTTAATCATATTTAATCCAGCAGAACTGTAAGCCCATGCTCTCCTGTAGGAGCTATTTGCTGCTATTGATGATAAATGATCTGTGTTTGTGTGTGTGTGTGTGTGTGTGTGTGTGTGTAAAAACAAGAGCAGAGCTAGAGCTATCATCGAGATGTTTGTGCTATATCTGCAATCCTATTTGGAGCAGGTGTTACACTAAGAATGGTCCCATGTCAGCACAGCCTCCCTTTCATAGGAAGCACTTTCAGAGTCAGAAAAAAGACAATCCATCATTATAATCTGCCCCAACTTTGATTTTATGCTCCCTTTAAGTAGATTCCTCATGTAAGTTACCCAATAACCAATAAGTGCCCACTATGTGCTGGACACCCTTTTAGACTGGAAGACCATGCCATGAACATGATCTGGTGGCTGACATTCCAGGGGATTTGTGTTAGTCAGCTTTCTGATGCTGTGACAAAATACCTGAGAAAACTAACTTATAAGGGGGAAAGGTTTGTTTTGGCACACAGTTTCATCCCAGGTGAGTTAGCCCTATTATTTTGGGCCTGTGGTTGTACACATTACCTGATAGTGGTGAGCATGAGATGGAAGAAGGAGCTCGCCTCCTGGCAGCCAGGAGACAAAGAGAGAGGGGGAAGGGAGGAAGGAAGGGAGGGAGAGAGGGAGGGATCAGAGTCCCAAAGCTCCTTCAAAGACACACCCTTAATGACTGTAAAGGCCTAGTAGGCCATATCTTTTGAAAGTTCCACGACCTCCCAAAGGCACCACAGGCTGGCAACAAAGCCTTGAACACATGGAACTTTGAAGAACATTTCAAGTCTAAACCTCATCTGAGAGATCTTAGAGATTCACTTCCAGGGTCTTTGGAGTCCATCTTCTTTTCTCCATCTCCACAACCCACCCTGAGGTGGGCCCACTACCTCTTTACTTGCAAGAGCTCCTAGGCAGCCTCCGAACTTCTGCTTCCTCCATCCTCACTCCTACACATTCCAGTCCCATTCCCAGCCAGGAGCCAAGGGAACCTCATTAAGTGTAAATCTGGCTGCATCTTTCCTTTTAGAACTCTCTGTTAGCTTGCTAGTAGTTTAAGATCAAGATTAAGTTCTTCGCCATGGACATCTAGACTCCTCAAGAACTGGTCCCATTGACTTCTGCAAATCCATCAAGTGTCACTCTTCTGAGCTCATCCCAAACAGACTGTATTAGCTTCCTACAGCTGCTGTAACAAACTACCACAACCTGATGGCTTCAAGTGACACCAGTTATCCTTTTACAGTCCTGGAGGCCAGAAGTCCAAAGTGAGCTGGAGGCTAGGTAGGCAGGGCTGTTCTCCTTCTTAGGCTTTGTAGGACAATCTGGTTGCTTGCTTTTTCCAGCTTCTAGCACTGTAGTCCTTGGTTCCTGGCTCCTTCCTCCATCTTCAAAGGTGCCAGTGTGGCATCTGCTTCAGTAGTCGCAGTTCTGACTTCTCCTGACTCAGCTCTCCCTTTGCGTTTCTCATAAAGACATTATCATTACATTTAGGACCTAGCAGATAATTCAGAATCATCTATCCTTAACTCTCAAGATCCTTGACTTAATCACTTGTACAAAAATAACAACATTCTTCATGTAGGGCAACATTCACAAGTTCCTGGGAATTAGAACCTCAAAGTTTTTAGGGTCCACTACTCACCCTGCCACACATACCATGCTTTATTCCATAACAAGAGTGTGTATACACGCACACACACACACACACACACACACACACACACACACACACACACACCTGGCTCCCTGTGACAAAGGTTCTATCTCCCTGGTCACTCGTGGCATGGCCAGCTTCTTCCCATTCTTAGGAAGACAGTTTACCTGATACCTCTTCAGAGAACCTGTCTTGGACCAATCTTCCAGCAATCTGAAGAAGGTCCCTTTTACCTAGTGTCTTTATTTCTGTGTTAGTCAGCTTTCCTTAGCTGAGATAAACAATACTGGAGAGAAACAACTTACAAAGAAGGAAAAATTTTGTTCTGGGCTCCTGGTTTCTGAGGTTGGTCAAAGGTCATTTGACCGTGCTGCCTTTGATACAGATTGTTAGGGACCCACCTCTTCCTGGGATACTGGGACAGAAAATAAGCTTGTTAGAGCAATGTTAAATATTATCAAAGTATTACTAATTACAGTCATCCTTTTTCTATGGCAGTTCACCTATTATGGCTTCACTGTATTGTGGGTTTAAAAAGAAATAGGTAAATAGTGATCCCTTACCTATCACAGGAGTTGTTTCAGAGACCCCCACCACAGGGGAAAATCTGTGAAGAAGCAATAAGAGAAGCATGATATAGTGAGAGACAACTATATAACGCTGCTACTTACTAGTTGCTAGCTGCTAGAGCCTTCTACATGACCTCAGCTACCTTGAGAAAAGACTGCTAAACCAGTCAGTCAGAATGTCCTGATGCCAACTTCCAGCGCACTACTCTAACACCTCAAGATACTGCTCCAATAAGCATCTTGCAACAAACTCCAGCTGAATATAAGATGGGCTATTACTTCCACTCAGGTGTGGGGGGTAGGGGCAGGGATAGCACTTCAATCCAAATGCAGGTATGTGATTGGTGTAAACATAATCCTCAGTGAGCAAAATAGATTATCACAAGATTGGTGTAAACACGGTGGTATTTCCCTCAGACACACCCTTGAGCCCTCCCCATCCTGGCTATCCCCCTTGGTATTTTAAAATCAGGATTACATAAAGACTTTCTTGTGCAGGGGCTTGCCCACCTTTGCTGAACTCCTATCATGAAAAAAAAGAAAAGAGAAAGAAGCAGCTGTGGCAGGAAGGTAAGGCAGTTCAGGCCAGCAAGCTGATTAGACCAAGTGAAACTGTTGCAAGTGGCAGACAGAGAGTAGCTCATCTGGTTGAGCCTCACATCCTATACTGCACCTTAGCTGTACTTCATCCCAGTTGTCAATAGTCCAGGAGAGACTGCTACTACATTCTAACATTCACTCGTCCACCTACAACCATCCACCAAGAGCACTAGAAAAGCTTTCCTTTGCCTACTCACAATTTCTGTCTGGGGAGAGCAGAAGGAACTCCGCCAGCTGTTTATAATACTTTGGGCATGCGGCAGCATTTTACATTATGGCAAGAGTATGTGGTGGCGGAAGCTGCTTACTGCATGGCAGCCAGGAAGCAAGAGAGGTAGAGGGCGGGGTTCCTGATATGAACCTAACTTCCTTCCATTAGGCTTCACTTCCTAAAGGCTTCACCATCTCCCAGTAGCACGCAGGCCAGGATCAAGCCTTCAATACATAGGACTTTGATGGACATTTCAAAACCAAATTAGGGCAATTTCCTTCCTAACACTTACTGCAATGGACACGTGTGGGGGGAGCGTGCATATGTATTTTAATATATTAGTTTTCTGCCTGCCTTCCCCTCTATGCACCTTCAGAGGCACCAAGACACTATACCCGCTTTGTTCATCTACTGATTGGCCATAACATAACTGATTAATAAGTCATTGATGAAGATGAATTTACAACCCATTATGGTGCTTTGCAAATAGGCTTGTGTGTTTTCCCTTCAGAGAAAGCAGATCAACCTCTCCCTTCCTCCTGATCATCTATACTAGAAAGAATAGTCCAACCAAGACAAAGCCCAATAACAAAGAGTGCCACAGACAGGCTCACATTAGGAGACCAGGGACATGCGACAGCATTTATTGAGCCAGATGCTCACAAAAACCTTTCAAGGAAGCAAGAGTCCACCACAGGCCAGCAGTCACCTGAGCCCTTGCTCATTAAATATAGCTAAGAATGATCTCAGCAAGGCCTGCACAGGAGGTTGCTGGCAGAGGAAAGCTGAACACAAACCTTCTCCATCCTTCTCCTGTTAAAAGATTCCTGGAGCCACATGGAGAGACTTGAGAAAAGACCCAGAGGCCTTTCCACATTTGCCATAGTCTCTCAGCCCAGACACTGCGGGCTCCTCCTGCACAGCTTAAAACTTCACGCTGGTTAGACTTTTCTATGCTGAAGCCAAATGTGTTCTGATTGCCAGCCTATTTCTGAGAACTGCTTTTGCCTTAAGCAGTAAATTATCTGGTTGAACACCCCCCAAAATTCAAGTAGAACATTGTGCTTTAAAATTTGACAAGCTTAAGGAATATTTTTAAATGTTTGATCACAATGAAGAAAGCTGGGAATTTGATAAGCATTTTTCTTCTGTATAATTTGTGCTATAAAGTTCACAGGCATGTTTTCTACAAAATACCAACTCGAGAGAATAAAACAATTGCATTTACAAATATTCACCAGTTTTCACACATAAATAAGATTTACAGTAGTAACATCTGCAGAGCACCTAACAGTTTACAAAGGTTTTGACCTACATTATTTGGAAAAATCCAGAAAGACATTTACTCTGAAGGAGGAGCTTGGTTTTGTCCCCATGTAAACTTCTAATCCCCAATTAATATATCCCAGTGCATTCTGTCACAAGTGAAATATCATTATTGCTTTATGGTTGTGTTTCAGAAGTCTGTTGTCAAAGTTCAGTTCATAGGCATCAGCCGGAGGCCTAATAGGGCTGTTTGAAATGCTGGCCCAGATTAATTTTAAAAAGCTGCCTTTGGACATGTTGCTGCTTCCAAAAGCTTAACTGGAGAGTAATTGATTTCACTGGAAATAAAATGTCCATGTGTGATCTCTGCTGGAGTGTGGTCACATTTTTCTTGCAAATCTAGAATGTCTGAGGGACAAAATGCTGCTGTGTTTCTCCTTCCAACCACGTTTTAAGCACCAGCAAGGAAAGCAGGGCAACTGTATGACCTGAATGCCAGGGTTAGGATGCTGTTGGGTCTCGGGCAGAAGAAGTGGAAGAACCAGGAAAGAATAGATGCTTTTGGTGTGAGTCCAGGCTACGACAGATGGCCTGAGTCAAGATGTGGCTGAGAGCTAAGAGCGCCTCCTGAGATGTCTCGGGGCACCTTTCATGAGGGTCCAGGTTTCTAAACCTACAGGCATTTATGGGTCCCCTTGTCTTCCCTTCCCCAGCAGCCCCTCTGTGCATTTTATCCATGGTTTGGGAAGAACTTGATGTCAGAAGCGGGTTTGGGAAAAGTTGATTCTAGAGGGTCCTGAAGAGCCTTCAGTCAGAGTAAGATGACCTGCATTGCTCCCAGAAAAAAAATCCAATCCTCAGCAGGACAAGGCATTGGCCAGACATCCAGCTTCCAGAGTCCAAACCCACAGATAGCTCACAAACAAAGTGAGATGAATGTCAGCCCAGAAACATCAAAGCAAGAGTCTGGAGTCTGTGTGGCTGAGCATCTCCGTTTCCTCTGGAGAGAAAGTGTTCCCTCGGAGCCTGCAGAGACAAAGTAACAAAATTAGAACAGGTCTTTCAAAGGGAAGCTGCTCCTCTTTAAACCTATGCCTGGGAGGGGCTGGCCCTTGGGCCTAGCTACAAGCGAGGAATGATGAATGTGATGCTGTTTTTAACCCTCTGTCCCCAGAGCAGTTCATGAATTATTGCCTATGATGAACAAGATGCAGTGACCTGGCAGAATGACTACAACACTAGGCCCAATGGGGCGTATACTCCCCAAGGCTGGTCAATCTTTTTTTCAGGCAACAACCAAATCTGTCAAGAATGCAAGGATCAAGTTCTGACACCCAGCCCCATCGATGAGGACATCACAGCCCTTAAATATCAACCTGAGGCTGGCTGTTCCCTGAACACAGAATGTGACATTTCTTAAGATTGTGCAATGATTTAAAAACAACCCTCTTGAGCCTTTGTTCTGCTGACTTCACGGGCTATGGACTTGCTAAATCATACCAAAAGCAAAAGCTTTCCAGCCCTGGGGACAGTTGAGAGTTTTTGTTTTGAATTTCAATACAAATTTGTTCTTACCTTGATATACTTTTTGAGGAAGAGACAGGTCTATCTATAAGCTTAAAACAAGGGTCACAGGCTCTCATGGAGAGGCAGACAAAAGGTATCATCTGCATCTCCCATTGCTTTGGATCCTGAGGGTTCTATAGGGTGGAGATCATGACACAGCATGGCCACACCTGTATCATTAAAAGCTAGAGTCTTTCATAGACTTAAAACAAACTAACATCAAGTCACAAAGATTTACACTCATTTCCAGGGACTTCAAATAATAAATAGAAACACTCATAAGTGAGTGTTACTATATGTTTCGAGCAATATATACCAATATTTAAAAACTTAAATTTCCTACTCAGAATTGTATTTCAGACTAGGTATGAGGGCACTATGAGGGCACATGACTCTGTGTAATTCCAATACTTGGAAGGCAGAGACAGATTTTGAATTTGAGGCCAGCCTGCCTAGGCTACATTGGAAGACTCTGTCACAAAGCAGGAGGGCGGGAAGCTACATTCTTTTCATTCTCCTATCCTTTGATACCTACCTACCTTGTTGCTTAAAATAGAAAATAAAAATACTCCTGGTTTTAAGTAGAAGAACCATTCTCTGCTTGGAGACCTGATGTCTCTCTTCCTAGCCAGAGATCTGGATTTATCACAAGCAGAAGGGATGCGGCCATTTCTCTCATCCCTCACCCCATTTCATAGATAGGAAAAAATGAGGCTCAAAGAGATCACCAGGAACCTTACCAGACTTCCAGGATGGTGGTGTTCATCTGGAGGGCCTGCAGGAGAGCTTCTGCACCCAGGTGGGTGATGCCATTGTTGGACAGCCTAGAGAAGAAGAGGAAATGGAAGGCTTCAGGTATAGAAGCCTACGGCAGCCACCTATCCCTAGACATGTCCCTCTCCTGACTGAGATTTCCAAGGAGCACCTCTACAAATACTCAGAACCTTCTGTGAAGCGAACCTTCTTGCTTCCATTTAGATGATTACTGCTTCCACCTAGATGACTGAATTAGGCAGCCCCTCCCTTAAGGATAAAACTATAGTGTCGTGGTAAGATAGCTGAAGTTTAGCTCCAGAATCCCAGAGATCAAATCCAACCTCTTCCTCTTCCTTTTGTTATCTCAAATTTTCCCACCTGTAAAATGGTTCTAAGAAATATATACCTTATGGAGTACTGAACATTGAACAAAAAACTGCCTAAGTCAGCACAGTATCTAATGAACAGGAGATAATCAATGGATAGATTGTTTTTGTTGGGGGGCCTTTGGGGTGCACAGGGACACAGGCTAGAGACAACAGGAGTCTGGGACAGGAGGGAAAAGATGAGCCATGATCAGTGAGGGCAGAAGAGCCCAGTATTTCCCATGCTGCCTTTTGCTTACAGCTTTGCCTTCTGGTAGCTTCTGGTGCCTGCCCTCCCTCCCCTCCCATGCCAGAAAGGTCTTACAGCTATGTCAACCACCAGCGTGTACTAAAGTTTCCTTCTGTGCCAACTCTTGGCCTATATTCTGCCAGTGAATGTTCACAGCTCCATGAAGAGGGGTAATTAGTACCCCTATTTACACTCAGCAACTAAGGTGCTTGAGCAAGGAAAGACAGCTGGCAGTGGGGGAACCCGGGTGCAGATCATCTGGCCACAATCCCAGATGCTCACAACACTTGGCAGAGATGATGCTGGGAAAATGAGACAGGCTCTCTCTCTCTCTCTCTCTCTCTCTCTGTACATACATGTATGCAGCTGAAGTTTTATGGGGAAACAGTGAAGGAGAATGAAGTCCAGATGCTGAATAGGTGGCTGATAGCAAGATAGGGTGGTACACCCCTCCCCTTTGTCAGTTGAGTGCCTGGCCTCCTCAGTTGGGATTGAATGGAGGTGGGGTAGCTGTCACAGTAAGGAAGGACAAATTTGCTATATCTAAACCTGGAAATCAAGGCCCAACCATGGCCAAAGGCCCCCAGGAAGCAAAGCGAACATCTAGCTTGGACAAAGCGAGGCTCCCCAGCCTGCTTGCACTCAAGTGAGGCCCTGTGGAAGTGTTTTCTCCAAACATTGGCAACTCCCTAGCCTGCAAAGCACCACAAACACACATTGCCAGAGCGGATGACAATCTGGCAGCAAGGCCAGAGGCAGCTGTCCGCCTGTCTCTGAAGACAAGTATATTCTTTGGGCTATATTTGTCAGGGCAGATGCCACCTTCCTCTAGCCAAAGAAGTCACTGCTGATGGTGTCCCCAGTCCCCGAGAAGAGAGACCTTTGCCTCAGTCTCTGGGTGTACAGACATAAGTCCGGCAGTCTCGCATCTATCATCCCTGTCCCTGTGGCACAGGCCCCTGACATTGAGTCTACCAGAGGAAGCCACAGCATGGCCTCCATCATCCTCTGGCCCAGGCTGCTTTCAGCCCTCAACTCCTACATCCACAGGGCCATGATCTCTGCCCTTTAACCTCCCTGCTGCCATCAGCCTACTCCAAGCTGCCCTCCTCTCTCACCTGGGTCTCCCACTTACTTTCTGTTTCTACTGGGCCATTCTCCAGGCTTTGGCTTTCAGAATAAGAATGACCTTCCTATGATATAGAGCTGTCACGACTGATTGATTGATTTTGGTGGGGGCAGTAGTAAGGTTTGAGCTCAGGGCCCTGTACTTGCTAGGCAGGTACTCTACTATTGAAGTTATGCTCCCGGTTCTTGGCATTCTATGATTTTTTCAGCTAGGATCTCATGACTTTCTCTGGGCTAGCCTGAGCCATAATCCTCCTACTTGCTTTGTTCAGAGCTGGGATCACAGGTGCTCACCACCATACCTGGCTTAGTTTGTTAAGATGGAGGCGAGGTCTCACTGTTAACCTAAGCTGGTCTCAAACTATGATCCTATTGACCTCCACCTCCACTTTCAGCTTTTTGGTGGATATTTGAAGATTAGAGTCTCATGGGCTTTCCTGCCCAGACTGGCTTTGAACCACAACCTTCAGATCTCAGCCTCCTGAGTAGCTAAGATTACAGGTGTGACCTACCAGTGCCCAACAAGAGACATTTCTTTTTTTTTGGGGGGGGATCTGGTCATGGGGCCTGAACTCTGGGCCTGGGTACTGTCCCTCAGCTCTTCAGCTCAAGGCTAGCACTCTACCACTTGAGCCACAGCGCCACTTCCGGCTTTTTTTCTTTTTTTGCTTATGTTGTGCTGAGGAATCAAACCCAGGACCTCATGCATGCAAGGCAAGTGCTCTACCACTGAGCCACCTTCCCAGCCCCAAGAGACATTTCTTACAGAGATACATTAGTGGTTTGTAAATGAATGCATGAATGTCAACAAAGGGTACACTTATAAATACAGGCAAGTGACCACATCTGCAGTCCAGATGCAGATCAGCCAGGAGCCTCCTTCCTGAGCAGTGGTGGCCTGGAACAAAGAGAGACACCCTGCCAGCCACACAGTGGGGTGCAGTTGGCAACCTGCCTATCCCTGTTCTTTCAGCTTACTCTTCCAACTCAAGAGTTGCATGCTGGCAGACTTCCCACACTTTGTCTGGAGTCCTTTATGACAATAGCTAGAGAATGGTGGATGTGAGCTGAAACTTACCCAGTAACCATCAGGTCTGCAGGAGAATTTTCCCCCACAGAGTTCCCTGCACCGCAGAGGTTGGGCACTTGGAGATCCAGGTCTATTGTTTGGGTAGTAACTAGGTACGTGTGAAGTTGGATCCACGTGGAACTCCAGCCTCCTTCAGGGCTCACTGACTCAGTATCGCCTCACTGGTGACCTTCCTTTCCTGACTGTGTCCTACTATAGTGGCCCCACACTTCCTGGAGCCACCTCTCACACTGACTGCCTCGTGTAATGCGTTCCTCCCCTCCAAGACCAACACATGTTGCTTTCATCTTTATCTGGGCTGAGAAGCTGCCCTGAACTCTGCTTCAGAACCCGGCTCCCAAGACCTGGCTCCTGCTTACAGGGTCCTTACTTCAGGACTCTCAAACTCGAATTTCTCTTCAGTCCTTCGGCGAGCCAACACACTCCTTCATCCCCAATATGGTTCTCCTCCAGACTGACAAGAACAGAAAGAAAATCAGGCGGATCTGATAACACTTACAGTGGAAGATGTCAGTAATGGTTTTCCTGTGTTCTCCATTCCCAACCCCCCATTTTGAAAATCCAAGCTTACAGATATATTATCATTCTCAATTCCAGGACATCTGTGCAAGGAATTCACTCCAAAGTGCTACTACGTAAAATACCCATCATCCCCAGTTAGCCAATTCCCTTGTTTTTGTTTTTCATATTAATGGAAAGCTCATTTCTTTTCAGACAGCCATGTGCTGGATGGCAAACAAAACAAAACAAAGAAAACCACCTACATTTCCCCCTCCACTGCAGCCAGGGTTAGCCAAGTGAAATTGACATATGGAAATTTGACAGCTGCTGCTTACAGAAATGCTTTTTAAAGGACAGGACCCTGCTGACCTATACCTTTAGCCCTTTTCAGATATACAAAGTAGATCCCAGAATACAGAAGTAGTAGTTAAGAGAAGCAGCCATCTTGTGATAATGAGGCAATCTGCTATGAGGAGAACTGAGGGACTTGGTAGTCTTTTGTAGACATCATAACAGCTCCACACTGCTGAAGCCTAATGCAATGTTAAATTAGACTAAATTGGCTAGAAGCTGCTTTCACGTGCTCCTATGCAGCAAACTACAACCTAATTTAATATCTAAACAAACTGTGACCTAACTAAGATTATATTTTGGTAAAAAATAGCTAAGTCTCAGCCAGTCATAGGTTGCCAACTCTTCACATCATGTCCAAATAAGGCCAATGAGGAGCTGTAACCAATCAGACTGTTTCTGAATATCAAGTCCTTTTTCTGTCTGTCAATACCACCTGCCTACATTGCTATGTGGGGCTCTCTGAACCTAACCTGGCTCTGAGTGCTGCCCGTTCATGAAACTTCTTAGCTCAAATAAACGCTGCTAATTTTAATTTGTCTGAAGTTTTTATTTTAACAGTAACCATAAGTGACACACTCATGGTGAGGTGCTTCTCTATCAAGAAATGATCCAGTCAGGATATAATCAATGACAATTCAGCACCAAAGACCCCTGCCAATAGCCAGCACCCATCTGTAGTATCTGCTTTGTAGCAGATAGTGTTTCTCTGCTTCCTAGAAATATCAAGCAGTCTGCACCTTCGCTCCCTGATATATCTAGAATCTGAAAGATGTCCCTGGAATGGAAGACTCTACAAGCAGCATCTAAAAGAGGATAAGTTTGGGATCTGCTTCAGGTCAACAGTAGAAGCACAAATCAGGGGTCATCTATCAGTGCCCCCATATTCCATTTATTTTTCAAAGTGACTTTGGTTTAAATACTCAGGGGTCTTAGGTACTCAAACGCACTTTGAAAAATCAAAATGTCCTTAATAGTAGTAGTCAGAGGACTAGTAGAAATTGTTGTCATAGCACCAGCAACTGTAGCAGTAAGCTTGCCACAGTTACAATGTAATACTTAAGAACTGACACATATGCCAAGCTATATTAAGTCCTTCACAAGCACTACCTTACCTAACTCTCACAAATGTCTTTTTATAGTTAGAAACAGTCTTATTTTACAGGTAAGAAACTTGAAATTCAAAAATTGTTTTTAGCTTGCCAAAGATCACAGCTTGTGTAAATCCAAAGCTTGTGATCTCCACCATTATATCATATGCAGGCAGTAAACAAACCAACAAAACAATAAATATAATACATTAACCCTAGGCTCTATAAGCTTCATATGACAAAGGACAAAAAAAGACAAAATCAATTACTCAGCCTTCCACCTTTCTCTTATCTACATAGCTGCTCCCATTGATGAGGTCGAAGTCAAAGACAGGTAATTAACATCACTCCAGTGATCCTATCTATTCAGGAAGCTGAAAGCTGATGATCACAGTTCTGAGTCAGTCCAGGCAGACAAATCTGTGAGTGAGACACTTATCTCCAATTAACCAGCAAAAAGCCGGAAGTGGAGGTATGGTTCAAGTGGTAGAGAGCCAGCCTTGAGCTGGAAAGACCACTGCAAGGGCAGAAGGCCCTGAGTTCTAACCCCAGTATCAGATGTTTCCTGCCTCCCCCCGGAGCAGGGGAATCTCACAAACTTACCAGAGCTCTTCTAATGCTATGTTCTTCTCCAACATGAGTGCTAAGGCTTGGGCACCCACACTGCCAATGTTGTTCCCCACCAGGCTGGACATAATCATGGAACAACAAAAAAACAAAACATGTTAGAGCAGGGGAGACCTCGAAGGTGGAGATAAACTTACCTATGATAGGCAAAATAAATGGCACACTCACCACCACCCTCCCAGTGTGCTTCATTCAGACATTACTAATAGATTTCAGTGCTTTTTAAGACCAGGAGCAGTCTTTGGAATTAATGCTTAAGGCAAAATGTGACTGATAAAGCTCAAGATCCTCAAGTTGCAGGCAAGGAATCAAGACTCTAATGAGGGAGGAGTCACTCTTAAAGTCACTCAGACATTCTCAAGTTTCCTGACTCTAAACCCAATGGTCTTTCTCACCCTACTGCATAATACACCAGGAGGCATATTGGAAATGAAGTCCAACAACCCTCAAAATACTGCCACATCCCTCCCCCCTCCCTCCTCTCCTGGTTCTTCCTGTAACAATTCAGTACAAACCTGCAACTTACCTAAGCCACGTCAGACTCCGGTGACCCGTTAAGGCTTCAGCCAGGGCTTGGGCACCTTTGTCACTCACACTGTTGCCCCAGAACCTGAAAGGGCCAGCAGAGGCCACAAAGAGTATATATGAGCACCTACTGCGTGTTCTACATGCTGTTCTCTGCAGCCCCAGTGCCAAGGACTGGACAATCCATTTTGGTTAAGTCTGATAGGGGCACAGGGGTCCCAGCAAAGTGGTCCTGTTACTGTCTTTGATGTGGGATAGCCAGACTTCACTCAGACTTTTTAGTAGCTTTAAACCACAGACTTACTAATGGGGTCCCATTTACCTCATACCCTCAAGGGCTGGAAATTCTCAATAGCAATTCACATGACTGTGACTTTTTCTTTCCTGACATATACCAGATTTTCTTCCTGGTAGCTCTAAGTTTGTAATTACCTAGGGATCACCCAGAACAAGTCTAACTCTTCTCTCACAAGATAACTCCCTATCTTTTACTGATTCTTAAAATATCCAGTTCTTCATAGTGCCCAGCTCCTCCACATTCTGGGTCCTCCTCTCTGACCCACTGTCAGTTGGAAAGATCCCTTTTGTAAAGGTGGAGCCAGCACATAGCTTCCAATCCAGCTGCTTATAAGTGAGACAGCGCATGGCTTGCTTGCTGCACTTCTTTGACTCCTCAGGCTATGTGTAAACATCGCTCTATGCTCTGTGGATGGGGCGCTGTAACTGCAGAAACAAACTGGGAACAACCTAAGCAGGCATCCCTAGGTGACATTAAATAATTAAGGGCATCCAAGTGGTGGAATACTATGCAGCTCTTCCTCACAAAATGAGGGCACAGTGGTGGCTCTTGCATATAGACTGAAGACAGTGAAAAGCTCTGCCACAAGACAGTCCTATTCCTGGTTTACACTGAGCTTTTAGGCAACCTCCCTGCCATGGAAGTGAGTTAACTACCTGGGCCTTAGGGTTTTCTCTCTACAGTCCTGGGATTCTGAAAGCCCCACTTCTTGTCAAATGAGAGTGGCTTGCACAGGACAGGGAAGGGACTGCTGGGGGTGAAATGGGTGAAAACTTAGGGTATAGACAGAGAGTTTCCCCTTTGCAGTCCTGCTGGATGTGGGTCCTTCCTTTTGACTGGTTTGGATTCTCTCATTTCCCTAGTAGTGGGCAGTAGCTCTGAAGAATCTAGAACAGCCCCTCCCATTCCAGATCCTTTCTCATCCTCTTCCTCATCCTTCCCCTCCTCATCCTTCCTTTGGCCAGGGATTCTGGCTTGAGTACAGCTGACTGCAGTCTGGTGGGGTTCTTCAGAAATGCAGAGTAGTTCTAAGCCACAGCCTGGTTCTCAGCAGCCTCAAGCACTAGAGGTCTTCAGACCCCCAGGGCAAGGCCCTCACCACCCTACCCTGCCATGTTGAACTTCCGGTTTATCAAGTGAAGACACCAGCATGGAGGCAGCCAAGATTCACTCATTCTCTGCCCACCTGATCCTCCTTCAAACTGCCTCCCTGCAGGCCCCTTTGCCCTGAGTCCCAGCCTACCCGAGGAACTGCAGAGAGGTGTTGTCCTTGAGGCCCTGGGCCAGCACCTGGGCTCCTGTAGCTGTGATGTAGTTATTGCCAAGCCTGGAAGGAGGATAAAGCAGGGTGAGAGAGCACAGCCACAGGCAGGGTATGAGTGGGACAGGGCCTTGGGTCCAGAGCCCTCTCCCACAGTGAGGCCACTGTGTACCTTTGAGCTTACAGACAGCTCCCACCACTTCAACCTCGTGGTCCACCAGTGAAGGCTAAGTGTGGACGGCTTGTTTTACAAAGCATACCAGTCTGGACAAGAGCCACAGTAGGGAGCTATAGTGGGAGCTTGGTGTCTGCAAGGAACCCAGATGACTTAAGATTTCCTCTTAACCTCTTTCCCCTTACCCTCAGCCATCCTCAGTCTACACCCCAGAATGCACTGCATGAACTTCCCAGATCCACTGTCACCACAAGGAACATTTTGCCTCTGCTGGGAGCAGGGGGGAGGAGGGAAGGAAGCAAGGGAAGGAAGGCTCTAGGGACAGCCAAATCCAGCCACCTCTGTGAGTTCAGAGAAGTGTTGTTTGTGAAAGTCAGGGCCTGGATGCTCTCCCTTAGCTTTGTCCCTCAAGGCTGGTGCTCTATCACTTGAGCTACAACTCCACTTCTAGCTTTTTTTTTGCTAGTTAATTGGAGATAAGAGTCACATGGACTTTCCTGCCAGGGCTGGCTTCAAATAGAGAACCTCAGATCTCAGCCTCCTGAGTGGCTAGGATTACAGGTGTGAGTCACCAGTGCCTGTGAAGGGCTTTAAGCCTCTCTGGTTCACACGAGAAGGCATGTGACACTGTGGGAATGCACCTGAAACACTTCCAACCACATTTCCCTGAGGTGACCACAAGCATGGCATGCTAGGTTCTGGAAATTAACATCAAGGTCTTGCAGCAAGACTTGCTTCCTGCAGACTGCCCCAGCAGCAGAGGACCTCACCCAAGACTCATGGGGGTCTGACTAGGCAAAGTGGGCTTGAGGGTGCCCCAATGGCCTTGCAACTTCTCAAGCTGCATCAAAGCCTAGAGTGCTTCCTCTCCACTCTCCTTCCTTCCCTGCTTTTCTCCTTCACTCGGGGCCTAACACCCTAGTTCCTCCAGCTCCCTTCCCTTGTTTCCCCTCACAAGCATTTCCCCCAATACATTTGTTGCACATCTAATCCTTTGTGGACTAAAACAGGGACAACAAGCTGTGAGCTTACATAATTTACCCACGATCCTTCAGTCCCTGAGCCGACTATATAAAGAACAGCCTGGACTGCACCAGCTCCTCATGCATGCTAACTCAATTCATCAAATTCATCTCCACAACAACCTATAAGATGGCTGTCATTATGATCCTCAAAGGCAGAAACACTCGGCTGGTCAAGGTCCGTCCGAGAAAGCTCATGAGGATTCAAATCACAGGCGTTTCTAGACTCCAAACCCTCACCGTGGGCAGCCTCGCTCCCAAACCCCTGGTTCCCAAGTCTGACCAGGTACTGGCCACAAACTGAGGCTTCCAATTCTGAATCCACCACCCTTATGATCCCCACAGCTCTCCCTGGTTGGACAGGCCAGGTGAGTCTCAGGGAGCAAGTGATAGTAAAAGAACAGACTCTTTTGTACATAATGGAACCTTGGCCTGGGACTCTGCAACCTTGGATGAGCCTGAGCTATGTGGCCAAATTAAACATGACAGCTCCCCAAACCCAGTCCAGCATCTGAGAAGAACAAATAGAAGTGATTCAGTTACTGCATTACAAATCTCTGTGAGAGACAGGGGGAAATGGAGGGGAGATGGGAAAGGAATTGAAAGAAGAATAGGAAGTAGAAGAAGAAGGAGGAGGAGGAGGAGAAGGAGGAGGAGGAGGAGGAGGAGGAGGAGGAAGAGATCAAAGGAAGGAAGATGAAGAGAAGTGAGGGGAAGGGAGGGAAGGGGAGAAGTGGGGAGAGGAGGTCTCAGAGGGACTAGCTGAGAGGCATTTAAGGGCATCTGGTAGGATAGACTCTAGTAAGACCAGCAGGTTCTGGAGCAGAACAGCAGACTTCTGGAATAGAAGTGCAAACCTTGTCTATTCCACGTGGTAAAAGGAGCTTGGGAGAGCATCCCAGCAATTGAATGCCACAGCTGTGGTGGTAAATGACTACTAGGCCTCCCACAGCAGGACATAGTCAGTGTTCATCAGTAACCCAGACAGCCTGACACTCATAGCCACAGGAAAGGCCTGGAAACTCCTTTTTTGCCTTAGAGCTAAAGTTCTAGCAGGCAAGAAATCTTGATGCTCATGTAGTCAGGGATCACAAGCCAAGCAAGGCAGACCTCAGTGGAGACCAGATGACACTGATTCCTCTGTGAGGATTGGGGAAACCCAGAGCTCACCTCAATGCCAAGAAGTTCTGTTTGGATGCAAGGAGCCTGGCCAGGGAACCCGCACAGCCATCAGTCAACTTGTTGTTGAACAAACTGTTAAATTTCAGAAGAGAGAGGATATGGTGACAAGGCATGTGGCCAGGGAGGACAGATACCCATGAGTGTCGATTCTCTCTTCCATTCTGTCCTCCCAGGAGCCACCCTACCCCCTCTAGCCAGGCAATACTGTAGCCCAGCTCATTACCCACTCATTTGGCCCAGCAACACAGCAAAAAAAAAAATTAGACTTGAGGACACCGGACCCAGTGTCCACAGCTCAGGCCTACTTACGCTAACTTCTGTAGCTGTTCACAGTGAAGAGCATGTTCAATGAGCTGGCAGATGCCTCGGTCTGAGATATTGTTATCTCGTAAACTAAAAACATAAACAACCAAATAAATAAATAAACAAGACAGCAGAAATTTGATTAAAAATAAAGTGCTAGCCTCTCTGCTTCTGGAAATGACCACAAGGTCAGGATACCCCCAGAAAGGAAGGAGACGGTCAGTATCTCTGGGCTAGGAAGCTGATCATGTAGAGGACAGTCCGAAGAGTGGGGGACCTAGAACTTTGAAGAACACTGGATCACATTTCAGGCCCTGTTCCCATCTGTGCTAAAGGCAATGATCATCACAACAGTCTCACAAAGGATCCAAAGATATGGCCCATGGGGGAGATGCATCTGGAACCAGGTAGGCCACCACTGGGATACCTGCCATCACCATTTTCTAGCAAGTAGTAGATGGTAGACCAGTTAGATGAGAGTGACCAAAACTTTGGGAGCATACATGTAGTTGTGGTTAGCTGGGCCCTACTGGCTTTCACTGCTGCAGGCTACATCCTGCAGAGCAACCCCTTCCAACAAGCTTCCAGGGGGCACCATTTCCAAATCTCACCTGGTCAACTAAAAGTTTTTCATATATAGATATAGATAGATAGATAGATAGATAGATAGATATTTGCCAGGCTCCATCCCAATACTGGTGATTCCATACCTGTAGACCTAATCCAGACTCAGGAATCTGTTTAACTGCATGCACATGACTCTTTATCTTCAGGCGCTTGGGAGGCTATAAGTGGTCAGCCATCAGCTGACCATTGGCAGGCCATTTACTATGTGCTGGTCCCTCTATCCACAAGAAGGAATGATGGCATTGCCACCTGCACTGGGCTGTGCATATGTGCTCCCAGAGCATCTAGCACATGGTCAGAGTATTCATGGACACTCACAGGCATAGTGCATTTTATATTCCTGACCTAGGCACTTCCCTAGATACTTCTCAACAGTAATATTATGTAATCCTCACCATAGCCCATGTAGGAGGTGCTTCTATAATGTGAAGAAACTGAGACTGAAACAGGTAAAGTAACTTGGCTGAAGTGCCTCAGCACCAACAGGGTTGAGCCCAGGTAGTATGGCTGCGAATCTCAGCCTTAACCAGAGCACCATGCAGTCACCGTATCACCTTTCGGGGGCCCTCATGATCCATGGTTTGCAGATTGCAGGTTGTATGACTTGTTCATGGGTCATAAAACCAATTTTGAAAGTCCTGAGCAGTATTTTAAAAACTGAAATAGAAGACAGAAGAAGAGAGTAGAGCATATCCAAGTTAATTAGGGAAATCATTCACTAAGCTTTGTTTCAATCCCACACACCATGTGTCTGGTCCTCTGACTTGCTGTCTCTTGCTCTCTCTCACTGTAAGTGACAGTGGAAACTTTGAAACCTATCACCCTAAAGGCAGAGAGCCAGGTCTAAAGAAACCTGCATAGGGGCACTTTGCATTTGTAGTTTTATAGAGGTTGAGGATTTTGGTTGGCATGGAAACGTGGAGTGGGAGCAATGTAGCCTGGCACTGTGGGGGAGGAGCCCACCCTCCTCCCTCCTCCCTCTTTCAATCTTTATGTGTATGTGTTTGTGTGTGTACATGTGTTTGTGCATGTGTCTGTGTGCTGCCTGTTTCATTTATATCACACACACACACACACACACACACACACACACACAAAATGCCCACAGCAACCTCATGGTTGTGCACAAAATAAAGAGCAGGAGAACTCAGTCAAGGACAAACTGTTGTGTCAGTCAGCTTTTGTAACAAAATACCTAAGACAATTAATTTGTAAAAAGAAAGGTTCATTTTGGAGATTCCAGTCCATGGTCCATAGATCCAATTGCTTTGGGACGTATGGTAAGGCACATATCACAGTGGAAGTGTCTGAAGAAACAGCCTGCATCCTAAGGCCAAGATGAGAAGGAAGAGGCCTCCTTTCAAGGGCATGCTTCCAATAACCTAAAGACTTACCACAGGTCCTACTCCTAATGATGCCACCCTGGCGATCAAGTCTTTATCTCATGGACCTTCATGGGATGCTATACAAATCATAGAAATGTGAATGGAAAAACCAAGCCGATTCCTTTGGAATACTTGTTCTCACAGTGAGAACTAGAATCAACACCTAAACTAGAATCAACAGCAACACTGTCAGCCTGGCCCACTAAATCTACTGAACAGGAATTCCTGAGAGAAGTCCCCAGAATGGTTGTATATTGCAGTCAAAGTTCCAGGCTAGAAACAGGCTGACTTCCCCTCTCTCTCTGAATAGAAGAGAAAGCCAGCTTCCTGCAGCTCTTTTGCATACCATGGAATGACAAGAACATTCATAATTGAGGAGAGGGGATCCAGGCAAGAATGCAGGGGTGGCTGACCTCTTGGGACTCAAGGATTCCTTTGAGAACTGGTCTGATCTTAGCTACACAGAAAGCTGAGATCTGAGGATTGCTGTTCAAAGTTAGCTGGGGCAGGAAAGTCCACTGGCACAAAAGCACTTTATTTCCAATTAACCAGTTTTGTTTTTTTTTTAAAAAAAAAAGCTGGACCGGACATGTAGCTTCAGTAGTAATGTGCCAGCCTCAAACAAGAAAACCTAGTGAGAACATAAAGCCCCAAGTTCAAGGCCCCATACTGGCATGTACACGTGTGTGCACACCACACCCTCACCCCTACCCCCGACACCCACAGACTAAGGGCCCAATGCAAAGAAAATACACATTCAATTTCCATCCAAATAGCTTCTACACAGACCCAAGCAAAGTAAAAACTTACTTCCCAAGAGAATGAACCAGTAAGCTGACCTCCATTTTCCATTTGCCTGTCCAGATCTATACTTCCCCCCCTCCCCACACTCTCTCCACACTCCCCCTCTCTCCATGCTTGCTCTCTCTCCTGGACTTTGATCCTAAGAAGCTGCTGCCTGTTTCCCTTCCAAAACAATAGCAAGCAGCCTGCTCCCTCCCCACCTAGTTCAGTGAACTTCAGGATCTGTCAGGTGCCCAGAGCCTGAAGGGAGAGAGAACCAGGCTTTCTTCCTCTAGATGCCACGATCTCAGGCCCAAGGTAGTGCTCTCCAGGCTTCCACTCAGCTAGTCGGTGCTCCCCATCCCCCTACTCCTCAGGCTACTTCTACCTGGCAGGAATGCCAGGGCCCAGGGCCCTTCCTCTGTGTCCTTCCTAACTCGTGGCCTCATCTCTGTAGGCGGTCAGTCCCTTTCATGGACTCTCCCCAGTTTAAGTGTCATCTATTTCCTTTAAGACCCCAGTGAAGACATTCACATTTCTATTATATACTAACCGCATATAGGAACTATGCATATTTAACACCATATTATGTCATCAACTTATGACATCAATGTTAGTGTTACCAAGGCCACTGCACCATTTCAGGTAGATCTCCATGTGCCTGTTTCATGCTGCTTGGTCACAGAGAAGATCTACCATTTAATACATTCAAGCCTTTCCTTTGCTCAAGGCCAATCAAGGTTATCTGGAAAGCCTCAAGAGGCTGTGAATAGGGGTGTGTGTGTGTGTGTGTGTGTGCGTGTGCGTGCACGCGCGCGCGCACATGCACCTGACAGTCCTAGGGCTTGAACTCAGGCTAGTGCTTTAACCATTTGAGCCAGAGCTCCATTTCCAGCTTTTTGGTGGTTACGTGGAGATTAGAGTGTCACAGGCATTCTTGCCTGGGCTGACTTTGAATCATGATTCTCAAATCTCAGCTTCCTGAGTAGCAAGGATTATAGGCGTGAGCCCCCAGCATCTGGCAGCTATGAATAGATTTTTAACTGTCATCTATAACTTCCCCTTTCTAACAGGTCTAGATAGGCAGCAGGACATCCCCTCCCAAAGTGTGGAAAGGAAGTTGGGGGGCTGATGCTGGTCAACAAACATCCTCTGTCCTCACTTGCTTCAAGGTGTGGGAAAATGCCCACATGTTCAAAGACCCAGGTAATTCAAAGAGCAAACCCGCACATTTCCATCCTAGGGGCAGAAAGCATGGGTAATGGTAAAAGGGAGAGATTCCCCAAATACTTTCTATCTCTTAAGTTCTAGGGGAGGAGGGAGTTGGTCATGAGGCTTGAACTCAGGAGCTGTGTGCTGTCCCTAAACATGTTTGCTCAAAACTAGCACTCTACCACTTGAGCCACAGCTTCAGCTTCAGTTCTTGAGTGGTCAACTGGAGATATAAGTCTCATGGGGACTTTTCTGCCTGGGCTGACTTTGATCCATGATCCTTAGATCTCAGCCTCCTGAGTAGCTGGGATTACAGGCATGAGCAATTGGCACCAGCTCTGGTTGGGATTTTAAAGACTGATGGGGCATAAGTCATCTCTGATGACTCTCAAGATCTCTGAGACCTCAAGATTTTTCTAGAGCTGTTGAAGTGCATCCATAGACAGGTTCCCTGCCAGGACCAGGCCTTTAGAATCAGAAAGAGAGTTTTTAAACCCACACTTGAGCCAGGCACTGGTGGCTCACGCCTGTAATCGTAGCTACTCAGGAGGCTGAGATATGAGTTTCAGAGTTTAAAGCCAGCCTGGGCAGAAAAGTCCATGAGACTCTTATCTCCAATCAATTGCTCAGAAAAAGCTGAAAGTGGCTCAACTGGTAGAGTGCTAGCCTTGCTCAAAAGAAGCTTTGGAAAGGTGTCCAGGACCTGGGTTCAATCCCCAGGACTTGCAAAAACTAAAAGTAAATTTAAAAATAAACGACCCACATTTGCCATTTCCTGTGTGACTCAGGACAAGTTATTTCATTTCTCTGAGCCTCAACTCAAGGATGATAGGACTAATAACATCTCTGCTGACAGCCCAGAGATATGTTCATTCTGGAAAGTATAGTACAGAGTCTAGCACACAGGACATTCAAAGAACGCTACACTGGCTATCACTATCTTATATGGAAACTAAGAATAGGAGGGCAGTGGTTGGCAGAGCTGGAGTTTCCAGACTTCTGATCTCAACTGGCTTTGATCGTGGCCTTTCCCATAAGCCTGGGCAACAATACCCAGAACACTCACTAGAGAGCTTTGCAGACACTGAGACAGGGCAGCAGCTGTTCCACACCAATGTCTCCCACAGCATTATGGTCCAGCTGCAGGGCTATGGGCCGCCGGAGGTGCCGTAGCACAAAGGCCAGGGCAGCGCACTCAGCTGGACCCACACTGCAAAATGTCAACTTGAGATGCCCGATGTCCAGCCCACGCACAGCCTCCCGTGCCAGCCGCTCCTCCTGCATCTCATATAGGCTCCTGATGAGCCAGACAAACCCAGGCATGGCATGCATGCTCTTGGCCTCACCAGGCACTGCTGGCGGGATGGAATGGAAATGCTTGCGGAGGCTTCGAGCCAGACACTGGCGGGCACAGGCATGGCACCGGAGCAGGGCCTTCTCAGATGCCTGACACTGGGCCAATAGGGCCCGGTGCTCCTGGGACAACAGGCCTGCAAGGAAGGCTGCTGTGATGTGCAGGTTGTGAGGCTCGGCCTTCTTCAGCAGAGCCAACTCGCCGTCTTCCTTGTTCCTGGAGCTCTGGACACACAGCCTGAGCCGCACCCTAGCCGGTGGTAAGCTGCCTGTCTGGTGGCAACTGAAGAGATGTTTAAATGAAGCTGCTGGTGTGTCAGCACTAAGCACCAAGTAGAAGGCTGCAAAGAAACACTGGAAAGTAATGTGCAGGAATTCCAGGGGTGCTGCACTCCCTGGCACACTTTGGGCACGCACCAGGAAGCCAAGGGAAATGTCTTCAGAATCTACCTGTGCTGCCTGGAGCTGCTGGGCTGAGAACACATAGCGGCACGTGGCTAGACCCCAGAGAGCCAGGCGGCCCAGGTGCGTCATGGTGGGGAGCCGGCCCTGGAGGAGGCCTGGGCCCAGGCCATGGGAGGCGGAGTCTGGCAGGGAGGCATGCAGCAGGAAATGTTGCAGGATCAAAAGGTACATGTCGGTGGTGGTCCTCGGGGACCCCCCTTTATGCAACAGCAGTTCCTGGTGGCACTTGGACACCATCCAGGAGAAGACAGGGAGGTGGCACAGGCCATGCAGGGCTGAGGTAGACTGTAGCAGCTGGATGAGGTGGTCTGCCACGCCAGGCTCACGGTGATGTTTCCTTAGGTACAGCCTGATGGCTTCTTCTGAGAAGCCCCTAATTTGGTACTCGGTGCGCACAAACTTCCTGAGCAGGGCTGACACTGCATCTGGACGGCTGGTTAGGACCTTGCGGGCATTCTTCAGCAGATTGCCCTGCAGAAGGTTGAAAAGCAGAATCTGAACTGATGCGGGATCATGTGGAGAGCAGTGACGCTCTTGGTCTGTGAATCTGAACTTGAACTCATCAAAACCATCAAAGGTCAACAGGACACGGTGAGGTTGGTCAAGCAGAAACTGGAAGATATCCTGTTGGCCAGCATCAGGCCAACAGCAGTGTTCAAAGAGTAGTGTTCTTAAGGATAGTGGCTTGGCCACGCACTGCAGCTGCCGGCAGCTGAATGGGAAGACAAAGAGAAATTCCTGGAAGTCTTGCCCTGTAGCCCAGAGCAGATGCAGCCGCTGCAGGAGAGTGCTCTTGCCACTGCCTGCCTCACCCACCACAAGCACCGTGTCTGCATCTTTATTAAGGTAGCTATGGGTGCTGAAGAGCTCCTCCAGGCCTAAGGTGGCAGGGCTCTTCTGTGATGGTCCAGTCATGCCCACCTCTGTTCTGATCTCCAGGATATTCTCTGTGTACACATCCTCCAGGCAAAGATTCTCTGCCCCATCATAAGTACTGAGAAAGCGAGACTGAGCAGACACGGTAGTCCTCAGCTTGGATATGTATTTCTGACACTCAGCAGCTGCAAGACAGAAGAGCTGAATGAATGGAGACAAAGGACAAGATGGAACCTGGTCAATCGGGGTGGGCTACCTGAGGGAATGGCATGCTACTGCTGGGCAGAGAGGAGCCTGTGGCCATCTGGCCCTGGCCCTGATATAGCTGTTGGCTTTGAGAACACACACAGAATCTTCCGAAGCCTTGATTTCCTTCCCATTGCTTGAGGAAAAGAAGTAGTCAAAGCCATGTGCCAGTGACTCATGCCTATAATTCTAGCTACTCAGGAGGCTGAGATCTGAGGACTGCAGTTCAAAGCCAGCCCGGACAGGAAAGTCAGTAAGATTCTATCTCCAATTAACCAGCCTTGAGTGAAAAAGCTAAGGGACAGTCCAGGCCATGAGTTAGAGCCCCAGTACTAGTGTATGGAAACCAGTTCATGCATGTTTCAGTTCTCCTTCCAAGAAAACAGGGAAGTGTTGGCCCAGAGTCCCAGACTGGGACTTCAGCATGGTGGTTGAGTCCATTTGTTTTCAACTCGGAGGCCACCAGGGACTTCCCACACAGAGAGCTCTCCACTCCCTGTAGCACTGGCAGAGCCATGCAAAACAGGTATTCTGCAGCCATGTGTTTTCTTTCTTTTATGGGACAGAGTCCTGTTATGTTGTCAAATTGACCTCCTTAGCCAAGCAATCCCCAAGCAGCTAGGGCTCCAGGCATGTGTCACCACAGCCAGGGTGGGGCACCTCTCTTGCTCCCAGAGCTGGTGATATTGCTCCCCCTCCCCCTGCTGGATATCCATCATCCGAAGACACGGATTTTCCTTTTCAAACCCTGACTTCTAGTACAAGTCTACAGCCATTACCAATAGTAATATCCTTAAAAAAAATTCATTTTAAAGAAAAACGTATGTTGTCACCGTTAGAAGTATATTTTGGCTTGGCCCATGGCATTGTGTTACAATGCCTCTGTCGATATCTATGCTTAATGATATCATCAGCAAATGTTCACCAAGGTCTGTGTCGGGCACTGTGCAGCAATACCTATATCCTGTTCTTGGATAAGATGGCCCACATTGAGCGCCACTCCCCAGGGCTCCAGCCATCCAGGCTTGCTTGATGCCCAGAGGGCAGGACCCAGGGTAAGTCCATCAACACATCAGGCCCATAGTTAAGGGGCTCCAGCACCTATGAACGTCCCCTTCAGTGGTGTGGGAACAAGACTCAAAAAAGTGCATCTAGTTTTATCAAGTGCCAATTTCTTCTTCCAAGAGACAAACAGTATAGGTGGGGGATGTCAGACCTATCTTCCCATACTTCATCATTCAAACTGTCTGCCCAGTTTCCATGTCCATAAGGTGGAAACAACCCCTACTTCTCAGGGCAGAGAATGTGGTAAAGCACCCAGCAGGATAGAATGCCTGGTGTGCCCCAGTTCTGCTAACCAAGCCTCATCAGCTCTTCAGATGGGCTGTGACCAGGGACACACAGTCCACTTGGTTCTTGAGTTTCTGATCATGAGTTGCTTAACTTCAGAGATCAAGAGATTCCAACCCTGACTCCTCAGTATATCTGTATCTTTAAGATACAGTTGATGAGAACCTAATAGTAAGGAGCACAGGCGGTGAATGTTCTTCCTGTGGAGGATTCAGGGATCAGCAGCCATGCAGGTAGGGAGAGCTGACATGAATGCTTCCGTCCTCATGGTCCACACAGCAGCCTAATGAGCCAGGTGGCTGTGTTAACCTTATAAGGAGGACATGGAGTCTCAGGGAGGTTTATGCAGTCATCTATGGAACTCTGTGCTGGTGTGTGCTTTGCTCTTTAACTACAAATCTGTGTGGACTTCCTTTCCTTCTGTATTAACAGAGAGGAACACCTACATACCCTCAAAAGGCAGGGACCGTGGGATTGGCAACTCCTGAACATGTTCCAGAAGGAAAGCAGCCAATCCATTTGCCTTCACTGCAGCAAGATCTAGTAGCCTTCTTGCCTATGGGAAAAGCAAAGGCCACAGTTAATTCAGAAAGGCTGGTGGAGTGGTATGGGAGCGCTCCCCACAAGTACAGGCAGAGCCTCCCTAAACCTAAAAAGCCAAAATCCAAAAGGCTCCAAAATCCAAAACCATGAGTCCAAAAGCATAAAATTCAAAGCCGTGAAACTTAAGTTTCACATACAGAATTATTTGAAATCTTGCATAAAATTACCTTCAGTCTGTTTGCATAAGGTGTATAGGAAACATAAATTAATTTTGTTTAAACTTGTAATAAGATGTTCATTAGGGGCTGGGAAGGTTGCTCAGTGGTAGAGCGCTTGCCTTGCGTGCATGAGGCCCTGGGTTCGATTCCTCAGCACCACATAAGCAAAAAGAAAAAAGCGCTGTGGCTCAAGTGGTAGAGCACTAGCCTTGAGCTGAAGAGCTGAGGGAGAGCACCCAGGCCCAGAGTTCAGGTCCCATGACTGGACCCCCCCCCAAAAAAAAGCTGTTCATTACACATATGCACATATTCTAAACTTTGAAGGAAAAAAATCTGAAACACTTATGGTCCAAGGATTTAGTATAAAGGACATTTAATCTGTACTGCAATACCTTAACATCTCTCTCCATCACAATAAAAAGCCAGAAAACCAAGCAACCAAACACCTGAGTTTAAAGCAGCTGATAGTATTGGATAATGAAATGAGCACACTTCTAACCTGATTCTCTCTCAAAACCCACCAAAGAGTGAGTAAAAAGTAAGATGAAGGCTGGATGCTAGTGACTTATAATCCTAGCTGTTTAGAGGCTGAGAGCTAATGAAGGTTCAATGCCAGACCTGGAAGGCAAGTCTACAAGACTCTTATCTCCAATTAACTACCAAAAAGATAGACATGGAACTGTGGCTCAAGTGGTCAATTGCCAGCCTTGAGCAAAAAGGCTAAAAGACAGTATCCAGGCCCTGAGTTCAAACCCCAGTATACACACACACACACACACACCAGAGAGAGAGAGAGAGAGAGAGAGAGAGAGAGAGAGGAGAGGAGAGGAGGAAGGGAGGGAGAGAAAGAGAGAGAGGGAGTAAGAGGGAGAGAGAGAGAGAACAAAATGAGAGAAATAATGAGCATATAAACCTGCAACCTGCAAGGACAGTAGAAATGATTCTGGAAGCTGAAAATCACATGGGAAAGAAGCAGATGTCCCAAGACTCAGGGGCCTGAATACTTGAACAAGGTCTCTGCTCTGCTCACACCACATCTTCATCTCAAAACTGAACTGCTCCCCTCACTCCAGGACTCAAACACTTGTTTCAGAAGTCTCCCCCTCCCCCACCCCCACCCCCAGTCTGCTGACACTATAGCCTTCCTCATCCCAGCTAATGCCACTCCATCTTTTCAGCAGCTCAGCCCAGAGTTCTTGAGTCATCCTTGAAGCAATACAGAGCAAGTCCCACTGGCTTCACATACCAAGTACAACCAGAACTGCTCTGTCCAATCTGAAACAGACTGCAAACTATGAGCCGGTGGCTCACACTTGCAATCCTAGCTTCTCAAGAGGTTGAGATGTGAAGATCACAGTTTGAGCAGACCAACCTGTGAGGCTCTTCCCTCCAATCAACCAGCAAAAATCTGAAAGTAGAGCTGTGATTCAAATGATAAGAGCACCAGCCTTGAGCAAAAAAAAGCCAAGCCATACTATAGAACCCTAAGTTCAAGCCCCAGTACTGCACATACATACACACAAGTGTGCTCACGCGCACACACGCGCACACGCACGCGCGCGCGCACACACACACACACACACACACACACACGATGGACTTAATCCTATATTCTATTTAACTAAAGATATTGTCAATTCAATATGGAATCAATATAAAGTGAGCAAGATACGTTACATTCATTCTTGGGAGTTAAGAAACAGCTGGTGTATGTGATGTTCTCTCCAGGGCTCTACAGCCACACATGGTATGGCCAGTGTACACATGTACTTGATGTAGTGACAGGGCTCTGCCACGGCTAACCACCTGCTCTGCTGCTCCGTTGCCTCCAGCCATCATCACAGCACCAGGAAAACTGCTGCCTCCCCATCTCCCTGCGGGGTCCCTGCCCCCATGGTCTATTCGCAGCACCACAGCCCAAACGTAATCCTTCACAAATAGGTCAGACCACCCTGTTATAAATGCCCCAGTGTGTCCTCAATTCTTCAGAGTCAAAGGTCAAACCCAGTAGTAAACTTTAAGGCCCCAAACTGACAAAATCCCCATTACATTTATGACATCAACTCCTCTTCCTCTTCCCCTCACTCCCTCTACTCAGCATAGCTTTCTGTTCCTACATAGACTGAGCATGTTCTTCCCTACTTCTGCGCCTTTGTGCAGCTGCCCTGCCCTGCCCGCCCCCTCACAAGCCCACAGCTCTTCTCCTTCAGGTCTTTTCATAAATCTATCTTCTGGATGAAATAATTCTCATGATTCTATTCAAAATTGGGTCACTGCACTGGGTACCAGTAGCTCATGCCTATAATCCTAGCCACTCAGGAAGCCAATATCCAGAGGGCTGCCATTGGAAGACAGCCCAGGCAGAAGTCTACAAGACTACATCCACAAAACAAAACAAAACAAAACAAAACCAGCAAAAAGCCAGTTTGTAGTCAGCAAAAAGCCAGTTTGTAGTCATGGCTCAAGTAGTAGAGAAGCAGCTGAGCAAAGAATGACACCAAAATTCAGAAAGAAAATAGTGCCCAACTCAAAATTTTCCACAAGTTTTAAACATGCTCTGAAATTTCAACTGAAATTTCAACTGTGGTCAGGGCACTGGTGGTACACACCTGTAATCTTAGCAACTCAGGAGGCTGAATAGGATCTCAGAATCCTACTGAGGCTGATCTGAGAATCGTGGTTCAAAGCCAGCCCAGGCAGAAAAATTCATGAGATTCATATCTTCAATTAATGAGCAAACAGCTAGAAGTGGAGCACCAGCCTTGAGTGAAAATGCTAAGGAGATGGCATCTAGGCCCTGAGCTTATGGAACCAAGAAGGAAAGAAGGAAGGAAAAGGAAGGAAGAAGGAAAGAAGGAAGGAAGGAAGGAAGAGGGGGAGGGAAGTGTGGAGGGGGAGGGAGAGAGGGTGAAAGAAAGAAAAAGAAAGAAAGAAGGAAAGAAAGAAGAGAGAGGGAGGAAGGGTAGGAAGGAGGGAGAGTATGGAAGGGAGGGAGGAAGACAGAGAGAAGGAGCAAAAGAAGGAAATTTCAATTCTCATACTCAGTGTAAAAACTAAGTAGTGGAAATATGATCAGAAGAAATGGAGTGAGCCAGGACAGAGGAAGACTACAAAGGCAAATATCTGGATGGTGGCTGATGCTACAAGTAGAGAGCCAGGATGGGGAAGAGTCTGGACTGAGAAAAATGAGACAAGTTAGTGCCAAAATGCCCAGGTAAGCCTAGCCCTAATCCTTATTCATATTTGACTTTGTTTCACCTTGTACTAACACCATTCATTTGTCCCATGCACTTCACCACACAAAGCTTACCCTTCATCTGTCCCTGGGAGCTAGGATAGCTTTGAGTTGTCTTCCTGCAGAGCATACAGAGCAGCCCACTTCCTTTGACAGCATTCCCTCTGGACATCCAGCATCTGGCTTGCACCAGCACTGCCAGGTCCTCTAAATTTCCCCAAATTTATCTACATCGTTGGCCACATCCCCAAGGCCCTGTTGAACTTCCCTGACCGGTGAGCCAAGGAAGGATATTTCTCTTTTCTTACACAAGTACATTTGGCTTGCTGCCCTTTTTATTTTTTTCAAAAGAAAGCAATGCTTTGTTTGGGAACTGATCGTAAAAGCTATGAAAACCAAAGAAGATGAGCCCAAGACAGGTCAATGTGGCAACATGAAGAGGCATGAGCATTCGATTTCTGCACCTAAGCAATGGGAACTGCACAAATGAAATGAATCCTCTATAGCCCTAAGACATTTCCTAGCTTTAAAATGTTCAATCTAAAGCCATGCACTGGTGGCTCATGCCTGTCAGCTACTCAGAAGGCTGAGATCTGAGGACAGCAATACAAATCCAACTATGGACGGCAAATCCAAGAGATTCTTACCTCTAATTAACCAGCAAAAAGCTAGAATTGGAGGAGTGGCTCAAGTGGTAGAATGTTAACCTTGAGCAAAACAGCTTAGGGACAGTGCCCAGGCCCTGAGTTCAAGCCCCAGTACACACACACACACACACACACACACACACACACACATTTTTAAGTTAAGCTTGGCAGCAGTAGCTCAAACCAATAATCCTAGCTACACAGGAGGCTGATATCTAAGGAGAGAGAGATTGGAAACCAGTCCAGGCAGGTAAGTCCCTGAGACTCTGACCTCTAATTAACCACCAAAAAGCCAGAAGTGGAGTTGTAGCTCAAACTTTGAGTGAAAAAGCTCAGGGACAGCAACTAGAAAACACACACACACACACACACACACACACACACACACGCAGCTACTGTAACAGGCAAAGGCATCTCAGGGCATAGTCTGACACCTCAGCTCTAGCAGCAGCGGTAACAGCTGTCTGAGCTTCACAGACAGCTGGTATCACAGCTGGTGTTACCAGCCTACGTTCCCTAACAGCTGTTAACAGAGCAAGCTCTTGCATTTGACAACAGAGGGAAGTTCACATGCTTTGGAGAAAAGCAGGCCTGCATTCAAATCTTTGCTCGCCTCTTTCCAGAGGGGTGAAAAGGGCATGCTAATCACTGTTCACAAACAGTGTGGCCATACTACATTGTTGGAAGGATGTAGTGTGGCTTCAATGAAACAATACAGGGAAGGGTTGAGTACAGTGCCTGGCACCCAGAGGTACTCCTGCAGTGGACAGTAGCTATAGCTTTCTATGGGTTTGGGTCTTTAACCTGTATTTGCTTCAGTCCCCAGCCTGCAATCAGTGACAGTCACCTCTATCTAGGAAATTGAAAGGGTGACTGGGGGGACAATGCCACAAATGTCCCTTACACTGTATCAGAAAGGCAGCCACTGAGAGAAGACCAGTAAATCAGAGATAACAGAATTCCAGAGCCTGAAGGAAGCTGAGTAAAAGTTTTACAACCAAAGCTTAAATCTCAGACATTTCCGTCCCTTTGTCACCTTCCAAACCTGAGTCCACTGTTCCTTCCACTCACCCAGTTCAGCCCCGGCCTTTAAAGTTGGCTTTTGCTGAGTTCTTTCTTAGCTCATTAAAATTCAGCTTCTCTTTCCTAATCTAAGCACTTTAGGCTATAAATTTTCCTCTATGTTCTGCTTTAACTTCATCCTATAGATTTTGATCAAGTAATATTTTCCATTTTGATTTGATTCTAAATATTTTCTGATACCCATTCTGATTTTTTTCTTTCACCCATGAATTGTCCCATTTTCTTTTTCTCACCAATCCAGAAAGATCTTGTATTCATGCCATATCCTCGGGGCCCTAAGGATCTCAGCCACCTTCTCCAAATACTTCAGACAATCCAGTCAGAACATACTGAGAGCACTCAGCCAAAGCTAAGACAAGACACAACACTGTAAGCTCTTGAAGGGGCTGATTCTATCCTTACCACAGATCACAAAAATTCAAGAGACTCCAGACTGGAGGTATGGCTCAACTGCTAGAAGTCTAGTCATAAGCAAGAAAGCCAAGTGAGAGGCTAAGACCTTGAGTTCAAGCACCGGTACTAGCACACATACAAACATACACAGAGACACACCAAGGTAAGTACAATAAGTAATATGTTTTTTGCATCTCCTTGGAGTGAACCAGATCCAAGGAATTTGTGCTGGGAATATAATTGTGGATTTCATATGCACTACTTGGAAAGAACAAGACAGAGGTGTTTAGTTTATGAATCTCAATTTAGGTTTACCTAGACTTGAACCTCTCTCTCTCTCTCTCTCTCTCTCTCTCTCTCTTTCTCTCTCTCGCTCACACACACACACACTCACACATATACATGAATTATACCCATATGTATATATTTTAAGACACAAAAAGAAAAACTAGACCATTCCCCAACTCAGCCCACCTACTATTCCACTATCACCAGAATTCACTTGATAAACCCTCATTTATTACATCAACAAGTATTTATTGAGTACCTACCATAGGTAGAGCACTTTAAACACCCCTTGGGGGCATGACTGAATGAATGAGCAAATGAATGAGGAGTGAAAGAGTCGAGGTGGTGGGGGAAACACCAGCCCCACCCTTCCCTGCTCTCGTCCTGATGCTGTCCCTGCTTCTGCATTTCCTAGTCTACAGAGTGGAACGTTAGTGACTGTTTCCATCTGACTAAGATGCACTGTGTAAAGGAAAATAAAATGGAGTTTCAAAAATACCCAACAGACTCTTTTCTGTCCCTGTAGTCTCTGTAGAATCACTGCATTATCAAGGGTGGGCTTATTCCAACTCTGAATGACTCATCTAATAAAATTTTATATCGGAACCCCTAGGTATTCATTTCAACTACATTAGAATTCAGTGTGCTATATCTTTCAGTACAGATTTAATATAATGAAATGCTATCTATACTCTGTTGAGCTGTTTATTTAAAACAAAGCAATAAGCCAGGTGCCTGTGTGGCTCACGCCTATAATCCTAACTACTCAAGAGGCTTAAAATCTGGAGGGTTGTGGTTCAAAGCCAGCCCAGGCAGACAAATAAGAGAGAATCTTTTCTCCAATTAACCAGCAAAAAGCCAGAAGCAGAGGTATGGCTCAAGTGGCACAGCACCATTCTTAAACAAACAAGGGGAGTGAGAGTAAGTACCAACAAACAAAACACCACAATATTATTTGTACCATAAAATGTACAAATAGAGAACACTGCTCATTCAGAGCAGAAATAAGAGCCACCCAGGGGGATGTTTCTAGGGAGTTCCCCTAGGTATTAGCTCATTGGGTTCTCCCTCAAACCTCAAACACTAGGCCCTGTATGACTACTGCCAGGGTTTTGCAGGAGGAGACTGGGACGGGAGGGTAAGGATAGGGAGTTCTGTAGAGAAGGCTGACATCACATGTACATCACTCCGGCTGCAGAGCCCCAGCCCTGGATGGTCACACAGGTCTAAGACACCAGGAACCCAAAGTAACTCTGACTTCCCTGACTAATGGTTTAAGGGGAACTCTTCAGGTCAAGATACCCCCATAGGACTGACTTCCCTAGAACCATAGTCTTGGTGACTAAGTATCCATTTCCTGGAAATTCTGCTGAACAAACTGGAGGGTCTTACCCTCTGGGATGATGTAAAGATTGGCAGCCTGATTTCATCACACTCGTACTGGCTGAGGAAGCCACGTTCCTGTGCCAAGTCCAGCACGGCTTCCACGTGGCTGTAGAGTTTCCTGACAACAGCTGGCCGGTGACTCTGCAGGTCTTGGGCTGGCTGCCTTGAATGGGGGGACCAGCAGGCATGCACCTCGGGGCTGTGGCTGCTGGCCTGTGCTTCTTGGATAGCCGCGATGAGCTTCTCACAGCCCCAAGCACCCTTGCTCCAGACTGTGTCCAGCAGGCACCTAGCTGAGTGAGACAGAGGCTGGCCCAGGAGGCGGAGACTCTCGTAATCCTCCCAGGAGAGCACTTCCCAGGACAGCAGCCAGTCCAGGATGCACTCGAAGCCCTCCAGGGACCCTGAGACCAACAGCGCCACCAGCTGGCTTCTCTGTGCTTGGAAATCTTCCCGTGAGCACATGTCAAAACCTGGGAGAGAAATCCAATCAGCAATGTGTCTACTCAAGCCTATACAACCCAAGCTGCCCAGTGTGCATACATGCAAACGAGCCCCTGAGGCCAGAAACTGCCTCAAAATCTTTACCCCAGGGTCTGAAGTGGCCAAATGCTATATCAACACCCTTGAGTCTCTGCTTTAACAAGTTTAGCAAGGTGCCGGTAGCATACACCTAATAATGCTAGCTACTCAGAACACTGAGATCTGATGATTAGGGTTCAAAGCTAGCCTAAGCAGAAAAGCCCATGAGAGCCTTTTTTATGCATGTACCAGTCCTGGGGCTTGAACTCAGGGCCTAGGCACTGCTGCTGAGCTTTTTGGCTCAAGGCTAGAGCTCCAGCATTTGAGACACAGCTCCACTTCGGACTTTGTGGTAGTTAAATGGAGAGCATAATCTCAAGACTTTCCTGCCCAGGCTGGCTTTAAACTGTGATCTTCAGAACTCAGCTTCCTGAGTAGCTAGGATTAAGGGCATGAGCCACCAGAACCCAGCTCTTTGAGACTCTGATTTCCAATTAACCAGCAAAAAGCCGGAAGTGGAGGCGTGGCTCAAGTGGTCAGTGCCACCCTTGGGTGAAAAAAACAAGCAAGAGTACTCAGGCCCTGAATTCAAGCCACAGTACTGCTACAAAGAGAAGAAAGAAGAGGGAAGGATGAGGACGAGGAGGAGGAGGAAGAGGAGGAGGAAGTTGTTGTTTAGAAAGGCCAGGCGAATAGGAGGAGCAAGAGCTGCCAAGGAATCGCCATTCATTCTCCAAAGCAGAGCAGGCAGTGCTGTTGGCTGTGTCCCACACAGTTTCAGTAATGACTAATAGCCATGAAACCCCAGTGAGGTACCGAGCATGGTCCCAGGGACTTTCCTGTATGAAATCACTTACCTCCCAGCCTCTACGAAGTGGGTGCTGTGACCAGCCCCATTGTACAGAGGAAGAAACTTGGGACCCACAGGCAAGAGACTTGTATAGCTTGCCACACCCTGGGGAGGCAGAGCTGGAATCTGAATGCAAGCAGTGTGACCCCAGGATGCCCTCAAGTGCCATATCCCTGGGCTCTTCATGGAGATTCAAGCCCCACCCCTCATGCGTATGCCCAATAGGGAAGCTCTATCGTGCAGAATCTTTCCTGCAGTAAAGACCCCACCCAAAGGAAATGGCAGATCATGGCATCAGCTTACTGGCAACAGATCAGCATCACACACACACACACACACACACACACAGACCTGCCATGAGGCCCTCACTTCCTCCTACACAGCCCCCACCACAATGTCTACACCCTGCCACTGTCATCAGTGGCAGGTTCTGGGCTATATCCCAGTCTCTAGATGCTGGGACTTGGAGGGAAGGTGACCCCTCACCCCCCAGAGCTTCAGATTCTGGGAGGGTCCCCAAGTACAGAGAAAATCTCAGCAGGTCTGTTTGTGATTGTCACAGGGTCTGGGGACCAGGGCTGGTCCTGTGCCCTGAGAAAACTAACATGAAAAGTACTGGCAACCGAGGCAGAAGATGACCACGGGCTTCCTCTAATACGTCGGGGACATTCCCAGATGCCCAGAGCAGATGCGAAGTGGCCTGGGGCTTGCGTCTTTCCAGTGGGCTGTCTTTGTCTCTCTCGGAGCAACCAGAGTCCTCATCCTAAGCTTTGTCTGCACAGGCCACATTCATACGCCGTGGAATGTTCCTGAATCCCAACCTACAAAGGGAGATCAGGGGCTGGGACATCCTGTGACCATCCTGGGACAGTCCAAGGAAGCAAAAGGAGAAATCTATAAATCAGAATGCTACCAAGCATGGGCTGGCCAGAGACAGCAAGGTGAACTGTGCACCTGGCCCTGGTGCAGGGGGCACTGGAGGCTGGGTGCTAAAAGAATGTTTCCTGGTGGGGTGGTGGGGAGAACAAGGGGAACCCAAACCCCCAAGTCCTGAAGAAAATAATCACCTACCCTCTGAAAATGCCCAGAAAGAGGAAGCCTGGGCCCCAGGCCTGGTGAGCATGCATGTATACAACCAGGAAATTCTTTGAAGAAGGCAGGAGTGATACAGAGGTGAAGTGCAGTTCCCCTTACCTACAGAATCCCAGGCAGAGACATCTGCTGTTTTCTTCTCCTGCCACAGCCTGGCCCACCAACCCTAGAGGGCTGGAGTGCTACCAGACTTCTATGGGTGAGTCTGAAGTAGAGACAGCAAAGCCCAGTGGTGCTAGACTAGCTGTTCTGAATCTGTCACAGCCCCACCTTAGGGAACTCCCAAAAGAATGAGCCCCGGAAGCCAGACCTTGCCAGCTGGTCAGCCAGACAGAATGCAGTAACTCTTGGCAATTCTAGGTCTTTCAGATGCAGACCCTGGCGACATAATTGCCCTTACATTCAGATGTGCTCATCCACAAAGAGACACAAACAGGGGCCTTTCCCATACACACCCAGGCTATGGCCAATGCTCCAGCCACACACACACCCCAGCTGGTGACATGAGGATTCAGCAGGCACAGGAAGGGACAGGCCCAAGCCATGAGGCCTGGTGCTCTGTCCTCCCACCCAGCAGCTGGAAAGCCCCATCTGTGCAAGTCTTCTAGAAGCCTCGGAACAAGAGTGTCTATTCCCATGGACCAAGTTGGCCAGCTCCCATCTCAAAGCAGGGCCAGCATCACTCTCTCTCTCATGAAAAGTAAGATCTGGCCTTGGTGCTGTCTTCACAATTATCCTGCTTCACTTAAAATTAGGAGGGGGGGGAATAAAAAGTGATCAATGTTCTGCTCCCTTCTATTAGTAAAAATTTGTCCCTAAAAGGTGGCTCTTGAATGACCTTACTAGGTCATTCTTTCCATCTTCAGATTAAATACATTAGTCTAAGCAGAGTACTGGTGTCACATGTCTGCAATCCTAGCCATTCAGAAAGCTGAGACCTGAGGATCAAAGTTCAAAGCCAGCCTGAGCAGGGAAGTCCATGAAATGCTTTTCTCCAATGAACCAACAAAAAGCCAGAAGTGGATCTATGATTCAAGTGATAAAGCACCAGACTTGAAAGAGAAAAAAAACTCAGGGACAGTACTCAAGTCCCAGGACTGGCACACGCACACACACACACACACAGACACACACACACACACCATTGGTCTACTTACATCAGCTTTTCTTCTCTACTTCAATTTTTATGACTTTGGAGTCACTATTTTTCTACCCAAGGCGGAACCCCAGTAAAAACAGGGCTACCCTCTTGCTAAAACAGAGAGTTAAGGGGTGACCCACAAACCCTCTCACCATTCTCAATCCACAGCTATGCACTGACACCTCCTTGCTTCTGGAGACCAAGATGGTGGCCAGGCTGGCTTCTCTGTCGCATCTAGCCAGGGGCTGGGCTCAGCACTGAGGTCTCAGCCCCAGCCCCAGCTCCTGTGGACTGCAGAGGGGCCCAGGAAAGCTGCTGCTGCTGAGCTTCCTGGGTCATAACCTGGGCCAGGTCTCTCAGAGCAATGGCTCTACCTGCCCTCACAGGCTCTAAGCTGCTGCATGTGAGACCAGTCCCAAGGCACCAGTTCCCCCATGGAAAGAGCAAAGCCCTCTCTGGGCCCACCCTGTCAGCTCAGTGTCCAGGGGTGTGGAGCCCAAGGCCTCCCCACTTTCCTGCCAACTGGGACCTCAGACTGCTCAAGATCACCAGAACCTCCCAGTGCTCAATCCTCAGCTCTCCCCCCGGCTGGCTCCACCAAAGGCATTTGTTGTAACTCCTCCTTCCTCCTCTCCCTTCTCCCTCCTCCCTCCTCCTTCTCCTCCTCCTCCTCTTCCTCATCCTCCCTCCTTTCCCCTCTTCTCTGAGCATTTCTCCCTCATCCAGAACACCCATTCTCCCATTCCTCCCCATCTCACTCCAGGCTCTTTCTGTCCCTGCAGCCCCCAGACCTGAATGATCTCCCTCCTCTCCTCTCTTCACCTCTCTTCTCCCTTCTCCTCCTCTCCTCTTCCCTATACTCTTTTCCTCTCTCCTTTCCCTTCCCATCTCTTCTCCCCTCCCCTCCCAGCCCTTCTCTTCTCCTCTTCTCTCTCCATCACTCATTCTTTCCGGAGTGAGCCTACTTGTTCTAGCATGAAACCCCAGCTCCACAGTGACAATGCCCAAACTTTACTGCCAGCTCCAGCCCCACTGAAACTTCTCCCCATTGTCTACTGGATGTAGCTGGGCTGTGGGTGCCTAGGGGCAGCTGAAAGCAAACAAGCACAGAGCAGAACTCTGATCTTCCCTTACACTGATGCAGGTGGTGATGGCAGCCCTAACCTCCAGGTGCTCTGGGCAAAAACCTCAGAGCCAATGGCTCTCCCCAAGCCCTATTGACACCCTAGAGCCAAAAGTTCAGATATAGCACTCTCTCTACCCTTTTATGCCACAACCTCTCCCTAGAATGACAGCAGCAGCTCCTCACTGGTCTTCTCTGCTGCCTTCTCCCTTTTGGGTCTGTTCTCAACTCCTCAGCTTGATGAGCCTGCTTGGCCCTCCTATGGGAGAGCTGGGGACTCCATTCTCACAGCCTTCTGATGGCTCTCATATTACTCAGAGTAAAAACCAAACTCTAGATGGGGGGGCCCTCCCCTCCCCAAAGCTCTCCTTTCTGCATCCACTCTTCCGAATTCCCATCCATTCTTCACCATCCTGCTATAGCCATCCAGGCCTCATCTTTGGTTCAAGGACAAGCCAGGCTTGCCTGTCATCCCACCCCAGCCTCCATCCTGCTTCTGCCCCAAGGCCTTTGCATAGGCTCTATGCTTGGTGAACATATCACATGACTTGCCCTCATCTTCTTAAGATTCTGCTCAGGTGCTGTCTATGAGAGGCCTTCCTGAATATACTGTATAATGGCAGCCCCCAATCCTAGCACCCTGGCCCCTTTCCCTGCTTTATTATCCTCCATCACAGATGTCATGTATTTACACATGTCACTGCCAGGAGCTACTTTCTGGATTCTACACCTCCCCACTCCACCCGCCATGAGGGCTGAGAACAAGTCTAATTTTTCAATTATCTCCATTGCTCCATCCAGGACCTGAGAGAATGAAAGGGTGGGATTTACTCTACACCGATCCAGGGAGACAGCTGTAGCATCAAGAGGCAGAATCTTCAGGGCACAGAGGCGCCCATGAGGCAGAAGGCCACTTGCTAAGTGACACCTTCAGGTCTGTGCCGCAGGGGGCACATGGAGTGTGGGGACCGAGCCAAGGAGGAGGCCAGCCCCCTGCAGCAGGCTTCCGGGCAGGCAGTGTGGGCCTGTGCTGGCAGGGGTAGACCTCGAACCTAGCACACTCAAGAGCAACGGATGAGGACGGAGACGCCTGAAGACTCACAGGGCAGATCTCACCTCCCACGGGTGGAGATGGGGAAACTGAGGCTGGCAGCGGGGAAAAGCCCGGGGGTGGGAACGGCCCTCCCTGACCCCCCGGGTCTCCTCACTCTGGGGTGGGGGCCTGGCGTCCTGCAGGCCTGGCCACAGCCTCTCTGCACACCTCCAAGTCTGCTCACGCTCCACCCCTCCAGCCTGGGGACCAGCCCTTCCCCGGGCGCTGTAGGCCAGGACAGCTCGGGAGCCAGGGGTCCCAGGGGCCGAGCTCCCGCGACACTCCGGATCAGCGACACTCACCGTCCGCCCCGCGCCCGGATCCGGCCCGGGCCCAGGCCCTCGGGACTCTCACTGGCTGCCGGGTTCCGGTCCCGCCCCCGACGAGAGGCCACGCCCCCTGCGGGTGGCCCCGCCCTCATCGGGAGGCCCCGCCCTGCCCCGCTCTAGCGTGCCCCTGTCGGTCTGGTGTACCAAGCGGTGGCCACACCCCCTGCCGGCCTCGGCCCGTCCCCACCCCCATCCGCCCGGCTGGCGCGTCCAGCTTCCCTGGAGAAGTGGACTAAGACAGAGGTGCAGGGAAGAGGTCAGACTGCCTCCTGCTTCAGTCTATGTATCCAGCCACTGTCCTGGATCAATCAGGAGGGAAAGTGAACAGGAACGAACCCCGTCCCGCCCTAACACGGGCGTGTACACAAACACACACACAAAGCCATGCTCCTGAAATTAAAAGCTAGGGCCAGTCGGGCGCCGGTGGCTCGCGCCTGTAATCCTAGCTACTCAGGAGGCTGAGATCTGAGGATCGCGGTTCAAAGCCACCCCGGGCAGGAAAGTCTGAGACTCTTATCTCTAATTAACTACCAGAAAACCAGAAGTGGCGCTGTGGCTCATGCGGTAGAGTGCTCGCCTTGATCTGAAGAGCTCAGGGACAGCGCCCAGGCCCAGAGTTCAAGCCCCATGACCGACCAAAAACAAAGAAAAAGAAAAAGAAAAAAAGCTAGGGCCTCTTTGAAGGACTGGCAAATCCTTAGTCATCTGAAGCCCCAGACCCGTGAAACCTTAGAAGATATTTCTGGGCAGAGTAGACAGGACATTTAAAGTTCCTGTTTTCCCAAGTTAATCCTTCCTACACTGAGCAGAGAAGTCTGCATTTAGTATTAACTGGGCCTGAACACTTGTTTCTTTACCTTGCTCTGCAACAACCCCTAACCAGAATAGAACAGCATAGATATGTTTCCATTCAATATATTTTATTTTATGGTTTCTTGTTCTTCCAAGCAAGTGACGGTTGCTTTCCATTTAAGAAGTCAATAAAACACAATCTGAGCTTCCTTAAAAAAAATAATAATAATAATGGAGCAGAGCACCAATGGCTCATGCCTGTAATCCTAGATATTCAGGAAGCTGAAATCTGAAGTCTGAGGTTTAAAGCCAGTCCAAGCAGGAAAGTTTGTAAGACTCTTATCTCCAATTAACCACCCAAAGACAGAAGTGGAGCTGGGACTCAAGTGGTAGAGAGCAGCTTTATGTTAAAAAAAAAAAAAAAAAGCTCAGGGACAGTGCTCCAAGCCCTGAGTTCAAGCCTCAGTGCTGGCAATAAATAATGATGATGATGATGATGATGATGATAGCAGAAAGTAGTAGAGCACAAGCCTTGAGTGGAAAAAGCCAAGTGAGAGCACAAGTCCTTGAATGCAAGCCCCAGTACCAGCACAAAATAGTAATGATAACAACAATAATAATGAAAATAACTGTCATTGACGTATATTCTCCCTGTGTCTGCCCTCACTATGCCCCCTCAGCTCATCCCACCCACACCTACAGGGAACTGGCAAGTTTGTTTTTGGTTCTGGTCTGTTGGGGTTTTTTGTTGTTGTTGTTGTCTTTTGGTCAGTCATGGGGCTTGAACTCAGGGCCTGGGTAATGTCACTGCACTCTTTTACCAAAGGCTAGCGCTCTACTACTGTGAGCCACAGTGCCACTTCCAAACTGTCAATTTTTTATCCCTAACTTACAGATGAAGAAACTGAGGTGGTGAAATCATAATTAACCTGCCCATGTAGTGAGAACAAGGCAAAGATTTTCCCTAAGTCCCTGGTCCCAAAGGTTATGATCTAAACACTCCATTTCCAGGTAAACACTCCACTTCCGTGGCGCCCAGCCAGCTGAGTGAGACCCTTGCTGTGTTAAAAGGACACAAGATGTTACTTAGAAAAGCTGATGCAGCATTGGATACTGGAAAACGCATCTTCTCACACACTCCATATCTAACTAACCCTGGTATCATGTACCTTCATTTTCAAAATATGTCCAGGATACATCCACTTCTTACCAGAGCCACCACAACCACCTGATTCAAATCCCTTCCATCTCTGACCTGGGTTCTAGTCATTGCCTATGATTCCAGTGGCCAACTTTCTTCAAAACAGCAGCTGGAGTGAGTCCTCCTTTAAAAATCAAACTATGAGCCAGGGGCCAGAGCTAAGTTCAAATGTTGTATAGGAACCCTCATACGGAAGGAGTTTGGGCTTAATAATGGCTGGGAGCAAGGACCAAAGAGACATCTGGGGTCTTGGTAACATTCTGGCTTTGGTCTGAATGGTATTAGCATGAATGCAAAACAGGTCAAGTTAAACGCTTATAACATGTGTATTTTGCTTTGGTGTGTCTGTTAATTTTCAGTCAGAATTTACTTTAAAAAGTGTTTTTCTAGTCGTGGGGCTTGAACTCAGGGCCCCTGGCTCTATCCCTGAACCTCCCTGTGCTCAAGGCTAGTGTTCTACAACTTGAACCACAGTCCACTTCTGGTTTTTTCTGAGTAGTTTATTGGGGATAAGAGTCTCACAGACTTTCCTGCTCAAGCTGGCTTTGAACCATAATCCTTATATTTCAACCTCCTGAGTACCTAGGATTACAGTTGTGAACCACCAACACCCGGCTTCAAAATTTACTTTTTTTTTTTAGTCAGTTGTGGGGCTTGAACTTGGGGTCTGGGCACTGCCCCTGAGCTCCTTTTCAAAATTTACTTTTTAAAAAGGCTAGAATGTATGTTTATTAGCACAGATAGATGTCCATAAGATAAAGGTGAATTTTAGAAGTAGATTGTTTTTATAACAAATTCAAGAAAACAATTCAGGTGGTAGGGAAACTGGATGAGTCTGGATTCCTACCTCACGCCATACACAAAAATTCATCCAAAATGGATCCAAGACTTAAATGCAAGTGCTAAAACACAAAATTGTTAGAAGCAAATAGATATAAATCCTTGAGGCCACAGAAGGAGCAAGGATTACTTACATCTGACACCTAAAACAAAACAACCCAAGTGGGAGGGTACAGATCAGCCGGGCTTTTTCCAAGCTGTAAATGTTTGTGCTTCAAAAGACAGCTCTAATGGCCATGCCTCTAATCCTAGCTACTAAGAAGGCTGAGATTTGAGGATTACAGTTCAGAGCCACGTTGGGGAAGAAAAGCCCATGAAACTCTTAACCACCAAAAAAAACCAGAAATGAAGCTGTGGCTCAAGTGGTAGGGTACTGGCCTTGAGCAAAAAAAGCTCAGGAATAGTGCCCAAGCCCTGAGTTCAAGCCCTAGTTCTGGACTAAAAAACAAAATCAAACAATCAACATACCACCTTTGAACTCAGGTAAATAAAATGAGGCACTCAGCAGCATAAGAGGAGCCATAATAGTGCTAAAAAGCCAGGGCAGGGGTCATGATGATGTCAGGAAACCATGGCAAGAAACTGCTAGACAAACTTACAGAAACCTCCAAAAAGAAGAACTTAGGACAGGAGGTAGTTTGTGGGCAACCAGTTCTATTCTGAGTGGTGGGCCTGGTGCCTACACTTCTTGCTGACAACCAGATATTTAGCTTCTATATTCTGCTTCTGCGTGTTGCTTGGCTTGCAAAACATAGGAGAGTTGGAAAGATTCCATTTACATGACAACCCTCCCCCTGCATTTGGGAGTATAAGAACCCCTACTTGTTGCTATTCAGGGCTGCTTCCGGGTTCCCAATACCTAGGAGTAATCCTGGCCAGTTATAATTGGCTATTGTTATATTTCCTTTTATTACTAATAAATCCCCTTATAATCAAGATTTGGTTTTTGAGTCGGTGGTCTACATTTTGAACTTGTTGCACCTTGAGGGTTAATCTTGATTGCATTGAGACATGGTTAAGAAATTAGTTTCCTTTAGTTTTTTTTACTTTTTCTTTCTTTCTTTCTTTCTTACTTTTTTTCAATGGACTTGAACTCAGAGCCTCATCATACTTGTAAGGCAGGGACTCTACCATTTGCCATACCTCCAGCCCCAATCTAAGAGATTAGTAAAGCTCATTTCTAAGTATGTTGGAAGGCAGGGACTCTACCATTTGCCATACCTCCAGCCCCAATCTAAGAGATTAGTAAAGCTCATTTCTAAGTATGTTGGAGAGAGCATTTTCAGAGATGCCTAACCAAAGGGGAAACCCTGCCCTGAATGTGGGTGTCACCACCCATAGACTGGAGACAGAGATGGAAAGAAAAAAGCCAGCCATGTATCTCTCTCTGTCTCTGGTCTCTGTCTCTGTCTCTCTCTGTGTGTGTCTGTCTCTCTCTCTCCTTCTCTCCTTCCCTTTTTCTCTCTCAATCCACTCATATAATGTGAGCGGCTCTGCTCCCCACCATAACCATGACAGACTGAAACCTCTGCGGCCATGAACCACAATTCCTTCCTCCCTTCAGTCGTTCACGTCAGGTATTATGTGGCACCAAGGAGCTGTGTGAATGACAGAAACATTTGTGAATGGTGTCTAGAATGCTGTACATTAAAAACTCCTGAAACACAATAACAAGAAAGTGTGTGTGTGTGTGTGTGTGTGTGTGTGTGTGTGTATAACAGGGCTTGAACTCAAGGCTTGGGCACTGTCCCTTAGCTTTTTCACTCAAGGCTGGTGCTCTACCACTTAAGCTTTTTGGTGGTTAATTGGAGATAAGAGTCTCACAGACTCTTCTGCTGAGGCTGGTTTTGAGTCTTGATGCTCAGGTCCCTGAGTAGCTAGGATTACAGATATAAGCCACCAATGCCTGGCCTAAACAAAGGATTCAAACCTATTATTACAAAGAAGATACAGAAATAGACAAAAGCACTGGAAAATAGTCTCAACATCATTTATCAGAACCTGAGTGAGATCATACTAACACCAACTGGTATAGCTAGTCAAGAGGAGAAAAAGTCACAGTGTCTGAAAGAATGTGGAAGTGGAAGGTGGTAGGGATGTGACATGGTGGAAACTAGTTTGGTGGTTTTTCAGAATATTAAACAGAAAGTAACAATATGATCCAGTAATTCCACACCCAAGAAAGTGCTCAAGAGCCCTGAAAACATATGTGCACACAAAAATTTGTACAGAAATGTTTATAGCAGCATTATTTATTATAGCCAAGAAATTGAAACAACCCATATGGCCATTAACTGATGAGTGGATTTTTTTTTAAATCCACTCATTTAGAAAAGTGGAAAGGTATAGAGCTTGGCACAGTGGCTCACTCCTGTAATTCTACTTGGGAGACTGAGATCTGGAGGATCTCAGTTTGAGGCCAGTCTTGGCAAAAAGGGTTAGGGCTCCATCTCAACAGAAGAAGCTGGGTGTAGCGGTGTTCCTCTATTATCCCAGCTATAGCAGGAAGTATAAACTAGGATCTTAGCCTACGAGGCTGGAGGTGTAGCTAAGCAGAACACCTATCTAGCAAGCTTGGCGCTCTGAATTCAAACACCAGTACCACAAAAAATTAGGTGATGTATCCACATAATGGAAAACTATTCATCCACAAAAAGCTACATAGTGTTTTCCCCATGTTTGTTGAGTGACATAGAAAAATCTTGTGCTAAGTCAACAAATATACAATTTATCACAGGAAACTAGGGAGAATGAGCAAATCCATTAAGGCATTAAGTAGATTTGTGACAGTGTTGGGGACAAGGGCTCCTATTTGGTACGATGAAAACAGTCTGGAATTAGATCTTGGTGACAGCTACTCAGCCTTATGAAAGTACTAAAACCCATTCACTCAAGTGCCTGAAATGGTACACACAGGGCAGTAGACACATACATACAGGTACATATGGAATGCATGTGTGTAGGTATGCGACTGTTTGAGGGGGTAGGGAAGGAAAAGAGAATGTTAGACGGTGAAGAATCTAGAAATCCACTGCATCTGTAAATGGAGATGGTCAAATGGAACTCACTGGAAGCTGTTGAATCACAGAGGGTGGGGGTGGGGGAGAGTGAGGGTTAGCAAAGGGGTCAATCAAGTAAAGACCCAGGCAATGGTGGTTTAAACCTGGAATCCTAGCGACTCAGAAGGATGAGATATGAGGTTCATGGTTCCAAGGCAGAAAATTAAACACAACCAACAAAAAGCCTGGCCAAGAGTGGGTAGAGTGCTGGGTGAGCAAGCTGAGCAAACCAAGCAAGTGGGAGGGGCTGAGTTCAAACCCAGTACTGGCTAAATAGATAGGTAATCTCTGTTATTTATAAGTGACTCAGCGTATGGCATTTTGTTATAGCACCTGGAGTAGACTGAGACCAGATTCCCAGTACACATAGCCCAGCTCCCTGTGCAGACTCTTTGCTGCATTTCCTCTCTCCTTCACACTCCCTTGCCTAAGTATTATTTCTAGAAGCACTTCGGCTTACACATCTCACTTTGACTAAAGTATTCCCTACAGTTCCACTGTTCCCAGCCATCAAGAACAATAAGCCAAGCCACACAGGGCTATTGCCCTAAGGAGAAATGGGCCCTTTTGTGTGCCTGGATCTCAACCTAGTCCTGCCTTCCTCAAGTGCTCACCAAAGTCTTCACTGGGTCTTCTGAGTTGAGGCGCACATTCTCCTGAGAAGGAAGGTTAGAACTTCTCTATGTCTTCCTCCCAAATCCTGGCACAGGTCAGGCCTGACCAGCCTGAGGCTGTTAAAGGACCAGTAGGCCCAGCCCTGGCGACCTGAGCACAGGAACGTGAGCACTGCAAAAATGGAGTGGCCCTAGTTCGGCCCTCGCAATTCTACCCCAACCCAACCACAGCAGCAGCCCACAGGGCACTCTCTCTGGGTTGTTTTTTTTTAATTAAATAATTTTTAATTGAGATTAAGTGATTACATAAATTCCACAAATTTCACAGTATAGTGATACTTAGAGTCACAAATACATTTAACCTTCACAAGGCAAATTATTATCATGGTCTATAAAGTCTGTGAATTCTGTAAACTTTGACAAGATGGGATCCTGATTTGAAAATCTTGCAGTCTTAAAAACTTCCCAATCTTTAGGAAAGCGCTTGTGGCTTCTACTCATGCCTTGCAGCTCAGGTTTGTTTTGTCCTGTGAGGAGACACCTTGAGCCATCAATCTCTGTCTTATTTGTCAGGAAGGGCAAAGGAATGTCAAAGCCCTTAGGGGTTCAGACATCTGGATGGGAATTATGCCACCCAAGTAGCCACCACCCAAGTAACCCCTTCTCTGCATGTACTTTCATAGTCACCCACCTACCTCCCACCCACCCACTTACCTGCTCAAACTTTCACCAAATCACCTGCCCACTCACTCACCTGCCCATTCACCCAGCCATCCACTCATTCACCCACTCACTTGTTCACCTACTACTCCTTCGCCCACTCAATCACACAGCAATGACCCACTAAGTGTCCACTAGATGGCAGGCATTATTGCTTGTTGCTAGCTACAGATTATTGATACAGACCGTCCCTGACTCATTGTGTTTGAGACAGACCATCCAGAAGTAAACCAATAAACACACCACGAAAGAAGGTGGCCTGGGACCCAGAGAAGGCCACTGGAAGGAGGGACAGGGAAGCCACAACTAAGGATATGAAAATCAACTGTGGAAAGAACCCAGAGATGGGGGTTGCCAGCCAAGGGAAGTAACTGCAGAGATGGAGACAAGTTTGCACAACACCAGAGGACCAGGAACAAGGAGAGACGGTGCAGAGTGACACTGTAAGGGGACCTAGTGGGATCCGTAAGAGCCAGACTGCAGATCACAGGGACTGCGGTGGGAAGTTCGGCTTTGCTCTGAATGGGACCGGAAGTTACTGAAGGTTGGTACAGGAGAGGATATGTGTGCTCTGATTGAATTCTACAAGAGACATCTAGACTCAGCCATGCCCTCAAGTCCTCTTCCTGACTCTTGGGTGGCCCTCAGTGACCCTCCTCACCATTTGCCTTCAGTATGAGTGACAGAAGTCACTGTTCTGTACCCCCCCACACACACCATCAAAGGAGAACCCCCACCTGCCCGGCATAGGGTGAATGCATCCTTCAGACTCATGCTAAATCCTGGCTCCCCAGGTGAGGGCATTAAGAGGGTGATTGGTCATGAGGTTGGAGGCTGCGGAGCTCTCTCATCCTCTTCTGACAGGACAGAAGATGGTCATCCACAGACCAAGCTCAGGCCCTCACCAGACACTGAACCTGTCATCACCTTGACGCTGACTTTCCCAGCTTTCCCAACTATGATAGACTATTGTTTAAACACCCAGGTGTGGGTGTTCTCCTTTTCTATATAAGGCTCTGTGCTGTAGGGCAAAGCCAATGCCTAGCAGATGCCCAAGTGCAAGTCTTCCATCAGTCTGATCCAGCTGTGTCCCTCCAGCACAAGCCAGACGCCACTTCATGTCCGGGGGTTTCCAAAAATGTCTCTTGTCCCCAAAAGTGAAAGCAGCAACTGCCGCATGCACACTTGCTCCCCTGTGGCTGCTGACCTGGGGCCGGGCAGGGTGGGGGTGGGGGAGAAAGGGGAGGCTAGCAGGGCTGCAGAGAAGGGCTCAGCCTGCCTGGGCATCTCACAGAGGCCAGACTTAGGCTGAGATGGGACAAGAAAACTTGGAAAGCTACAAGAATTGACCCACAGGAAGGGGGGAAAGGGAGGACCCAGCTGCAATATTCTTGGGTCCTGTCTCATAAACTTGCTAGACCTGAGGATAGAGCCCAGGGCCTTACACATGCTAGGCAAGTGCTCTCACTTGAGCCATACCTGCAGATTTTTTATTTTATAATTTGCTTTTGTGATAGGGCCTCACTAATATGCTGAGTGGCCCTCAAACTCATGACATTCCTGCCTCCATCTCTTGAGTAGCTGGGATTACAGGTATGAACCATCACACGTGGCTCTATGTTGGACCTTCTGCCAGGCAGTGAGGCAGAGACAAGTGAACTGCAAGAAGCTCCCTGGCAAGCAGGCCAGCGGCACATCGTATCTGATGCTTCCCTTGGGCTCATTCCAGAGACACATATACATAGAGATGGGACCGGATGGCTATTTCCATAAGCAAAGCCAACAGGTAAGCAGCAGATGTATTCTAGAGTGCCAATGAGAGGAATAAACTGTAACAGTTTGAGAATAATATCAATTGTTGGCACTGGCACTTGTACAGCACGGCACAGCATTCTTCCACTTCTTAACTCATCTTAAGCCTCTTGATGGCCGACAAGGGTGTTCCAGAAATCAGTCATGGAAAAATCACCATAGCCCTGGCTATGAAAGCCAAAGACTGATATAGTTGGATACTTTACTGTTTGCAGCTTCTTTTATTTTTAATTTGGTCGATCATGGGGCTTGAACTCAGAACCTGGGTGCTGTCCCTGAGCTCCTTTGTTCAAAGCTAGCACTCTACCCTCTGAGCCACAGCACCACTTCTGGTTTTCTGGCAGTTAATTGGAGATAAGAGTCTCACAGACTTTGTTGCCTGGGATGGCTTTGAATCGTGATTCTCAGATCTCAGCCTCTTGAGTAGCTAGGATTACAGGTGTGGGCCAGGATCACCTGGCATGCAGCCTCTTTTTGTTATAAGATCTCGTTAATGAACTACAAATGCAAAGCATGCAGGGGAGGGACAATGGGGGTGGGAATATGGAGAAGCACGTGCACTCAAGTGGGTAAATCTTAAAACCTACAAATCTGTAATAAAATATTTCAATAGAAATGAAAGTGGGGGGGGCTGGGAAGGTGGCTCAGTGGTAGAGTGCTTGCCTTGCATGCATGAGGCCCTGGGTTCGATTCGTCAGCACCACATAAGCAGGAAAAAAAAAGCCAGAAGTGGCGCTGTGGCTCAAGTGGTAGAGCGCTAGCCTTGAGCTGAATTGCTGAGGGACAGCGCCCAGGCCCAGAGTTCAGACCCACGACCGGACCCCCCCTCCCAAAAAAAGAAAAAGAAATGAAAGGTGGGCTTGAACAGACCTTTCATTAAAGAAGAGGTGCAGATGGGAAATAAGGTCATCATCCATCTACAAAAATGCACCTTCAAACCCTAAGGAGACATCACTGCATACCTATGGGAATGGACACAATAAAAGATAGTGACATTATGTTATTGGTGGAGGACCTGGAACTCTCAACTTGGCTGAGGTGGAGGTGATGTCGAATGGCACAGCCACACTGGGAAATGGCTCAGCATAATCCAGTGCAGAGGTAAATACTCCTACATGGACTCGCATAAATGGGTCAGATATGTAACCATGACACCCCTAGAAGCAATAGACCTAAATGAGGATAAATAGTGTCGCATCTAAATCATGTAGCAAGAGAAAAAAAATAAAGTTCAGCCCCACACACATATACACAAATATTGTGGGTCTTGCTGTCATAAATGTTGACTAAAGACGACACCAGAGAACACAAACCACATATTTTCTTAATTTATATAAAAATGCACAGAATGAGCATCAGGGTTCAAGGGTCTATTCACAGATGACAGCAGAATCAGGACTGTGGTTACTGGCGGGGAAGACACAGGGCAGGGAGGGGAGGGGTGGCTCTCCGGGTCTAGAGGGCAAGGTTCCCCTTTCCCCTCGGGCCGAACTGTAGTGATCATGGCCACACCCTGTGAAGAAACCTTCTCTGGAACTTCCTGTCAGTAATCTTGGATGCAGATGCTTTGTACCAGATGACTTCTGAAGCCACCCACCAGCCTTCTAATACCAGACACTGACTCTGTGTGCTCCTCCTCCCAGCTCTGTGCTCCAAGCCTCAGTTTCCCCACCTGAGCATGATGGCCCCATTGTTCCTAGGTCATAGGTGCAATGTTAAGGAGTCCCAGGATTTGGCTGTGCCTCCCAGATCTGTGAGTTGGATCTTGCACCCCAAGCGCAGGGTTGAGAGGTAGATCAAATGAGAGGTCATTCAATCACAAGAGTGGGTAATCATCAGACTGGATTGACAGTTTTTTAATGTCAGTACTGGGGCTTGAACTCAAGGCCTGGGTCCCTTCAATTTTTTGTCAAGGGTAACACTTTACCACTTGAGACACAATCCCACTTCTGGCTTTTTGGTGGTTAATTAATTAGGAACAAGAATCACACAACCACCAGGAGCTTGTGGCTCATGCCTGTAATCCTAGCTGCTCAGGAGGCTGAGATCTGAGTATTATGGTTTAAAGCCAGTCCAGGCAGGAAAAGTCCATGAGACATTTTTTTTTTTGTCGGCCATGGGGCCTGAACTCTGGGCCTGGGCACTGTCCCTCAGTTCTTCAGCTCAAGGCTAGTGCTCTACCACTTGGGCCACGGCGCCATTTCTGGCTTCTTCTGCTTATGTGGTGCTGAGGTACTGAACACAGGGCCTCATGCATGCAAGGCAAGCACTCTACCACTGAGCCACCTTCCCAGCCCATGAGACTTTTATCTCCACTAAACCACTCAGAAAACCAGAAGTGTTGCTGTGGCTCAAGTGGTAGAGCACTCACCTTGAGCTGAAGAGCTGAGGGACAACACCCAGGCCCAGAGTTCAAGCCCCACAACTGACCAAAATAATAATAATAAAAGAATCACACAAGCATTCCTGCCTAGGCTTGCTTTGAACTGTGATCCTCAGATCTCAGCCTCCTAAGTATTTAGGTTTAAGAATGTGAGCCACCAGCATTCAGCTCAACACTGTTGTGGGAGTGGACTGTTCTTAGCAGAGTGGAGTTGTTACCTTTGGCTCTCAGATTTTTTGCTATTCTGCCTGAGAGCCCTCTGCAGACACTGCCATCTTGCTTCTGGCCTTCCCAGTTTCTAGAACAGTGCGCTAAACAAATACCTTTGTAACTAATTCAGCCTGTGGTTTTCTGTCAAAGGCAGAGACAAGGACTGAAACAAAGACATTGTCTAGGCCTCTGAATGTTATGGAGGCTGCTGGAAGTGAGGCCAAGCTGGACTGCTAAGGGCTGCCTCTATGGCCTTCCCCTGTGGGGGCCCCAGATTGTCAGCAGGTCTTGGTTCACTACCTTTCACCAGCCAATGGGCTGTGGCTGTTGGGGGGAAGGTTCCTCAGCCTATTTCCTGTTTTCATACAGGAAGCAGCAAAGCCAAGCAGCAGACAAGGCAGACACTCATACACTTAACTTGCCAGAGATTGAAACAGAGAGCCGACCTTCTCTTCCTGGACCGGTGGACCCCACAGTGCCTGGAGACTTCAGGTCAGTCAGTGTTTGACCCAAGCTCAGTCCCCCCCTCCCCACCCTGTCCACTGTGGTTCAGTCCCCTCCTCCTGGGGCCTCTTATCAGTACTTGGTGGGGCAGGGAAGTAGGAAGGAGTGCGTGTGGCACCCCCCAGGTAAGGTGATCTCCACAGATTATCAGGGTAGAGCAGGTAATGGCTCATCTATTACCCCCCCCCACCTGCCCCCCATAAACTCAACTCATTTTGAAATGCCAGATACAATCTTAGGGTCCTGGGGAATAGTCTAGAATCCGTACCAGGGCCTTGCATCATTATGGCCCCAGAAATGTGTGTAAATGCAGAGAGCAAGGCCCATACCAGACCTCTTAGCTGAACTTCCTGGGTTTTGAGAGCCAGGAAATCTGCCTGAGAGCAGCCTAGGGCACCTATCCCACCCCACCACCTGGGAGATTCCAACACATGCTTAGGTTTGGGAGCCTCTGTCGTTGGCCAGGATTCTCAGGAGAACACACAGACATCCAGAGTGGCCAACCCTTCTCTAGAAGGGGTAGTGTGTGTGTGTGTGGGGGGGGATACTGTGGCTGGACACCCTAATCCTGATCCGAGGAAAGATCAGAAAACCAGGACTCTGACTGAAAATAAAATTCAGCAGCCAAGGCTGGCCAATCTCAGCTCTCTTTCAATGAATGACTCTTGCTTAACAGCTCAAGTCCCTGCCCCCCAGGGTGGGCCAGGAGATGTGATTTCGCTGTGCTAGAAGTTAATCCCTAGTAACAATCCTCAGCAGCCCCTCAGGAAAGTGGCCTAGGTACCCATTCAGACTGGACATGGCATGAGCACTTGAAGGGTGGTGTGGGTCAGGGCATCTGGGAGACAAGGAGGATGGCCAAGAATGCAGAGATACAGGGGAGCTACTCTGTCCTTTGGGCCAAGTACAGACCAAAGCCAACAGCACCAATATTTGCAAGGTTTTGTCATAAAGTTTAGAAATATTTGCTACAAAGGGTGTGGGGAAGTAGGGGAACTTCAGTGTGTTTATTGCCAAAGAATGTTTATAGAGAGATAAGATTTCCTTCCCATTTCACAGATGGGGAAGCTGAGGCCTGTGATGGATGGAATGCTGGATTAAAAGCCTTATAAGGCATGTGGGGGTGGGGGTAGGGGCAGGAAAGGAAACCTACTGCCCTGTAGATGGGAATGTAAACTAGGACAGCCACTCTGGACATCAGCCTGGAGGTTCCTCAAAAACCTAAACATAGACCTTCCCTACAACCCAGCCATACTACTCCTGGGCTTCAATCCTGAGTACCATGAGCCAGGATATAAGGACACTTGCATACCCATGCTCATTGTCTTACTATTCACGATAGCCAAGATATGAAGACAACCCAGATGCCCCACAATAGATGAGTAGATCCAAAAAATGTGGTACCTATATGCAATGCCATTTTACATAGTCATTAGAAAGAATAAAATAATGTCATTTGCAGGGAAATGGATGGAACTAGAACAGATCATGTTAAGTGAAGTAAGCCAAGCTCAGAGAGACAAATGGCACAAGTTCACCCTGATATGCAGAAATTAGATCCAAAATACACTGGGACGTGATAAATTATACACAGTCTTAGATGCTCACACACAGTGAGACCAAAAGAGGATACTTTTAGGAGAGAAACACAAAGGCACAATGCCAGTGCTCTTCATATTTCTATAAAATAATATACATATTAAAATGAACTCCAAGATATGGAAACGTCTCTCTTTTTTCTTTCTTTTTTTTCATTTTTAGTTTTTGGCGATTCTATCTTCTTTATATATGTGTATTCAAAAAAAGTGTACATCTTCAGAAGAGTATAGAATTTGAGGCAGTGGAGCTCACTGGACACTGATGAAAGTGAACTATATAACTATATATATATAACTATATAACAAAAGACATTGTAAAAAAGGAAATGTACTCATTACCTGACTCATGTAATTGTAATCCCTCTATACATTACCTCTATAGTAACAATACAGTAAATTAATAATAAGAAAAGAAAGGAAATCAATGGACCCAAATGTAGAGTAGAAAGAAATTTACCACCAGGGAAGTCAATGATGCTCCAAGATAATATTTTGATTCTAAATAATATACTTGAAGGAAGAAAATAGTGAATGATTATCTTTATTTTTAAATGATTGGAATTAATGCTACCTATAATAAAAGTATGAAAGTATTACTTTAGGTATTACTTTAGAACATGTTCTATGTTTTAGTGGGATAGCCTCTCTGTCCAATTTTTATTTCCTTAAAATGCTCAACTGTAAAAGTATGTACTGTGAGAAATTTTGTAAAAATGAAATTATCTACAGACAGAAAATGGAACTTCCCATCACTGAAATCGCACTTGGTACCAGTGCAGTTTATACCTATTTAGCAATGATTTCCTTTCCATAAACACATTCACACATGTCAGATGTATGTTATAGAAATGTGAATCATACTTGTATATCACTTTGCACTTTGATTCTTCTCTTCATGAAATATCATGGTATCCTATGTTGCTATATCCACTCCTTTCTGGATAAGTAGCATTGGTACCTTCTGTAACCTTCCTTGATTTTAGCTTTCTTCATTTCTCCATTTTAGTAAAATGGAGAAAATTCAACACCACTTCATGAGATAGTTGTTGCAATTCTATGTCAAATATTCTGAATGATACCTGTTGCACAGGAATGTTAGGAAACAATACAACATCATTTTGTTGTTGTGTCACATATGTATCCTACAAATAGATATGTAGTTCTTAAATATTTCCTTTAATAAATATTCTTATATTTCCTTAAGAAAAACAGACAAAAATGTGATGGGAAGAGACAGGAAAGATACTAGTAGCCCATGACTCAACAGGGATTGCATTATATTGCAGTGTATTGGCAAAATTCAACTAATGTTTATTACATATTTTTTCACTTCATTGTATATGTTGTACATCAATAATCTCCATGCTTGAACATTTGGGGGAAAGTATACTGAGATAGCAATTTATCTTATGAGACATATTAAAAGAAAAAGATGGTCTAACAAATTAGATGGATAGAGTGTGATCAAGCAGGTATAATAAAGTTCATGGTAGAGAATTTTAAAGAGACGTCCATGGGAGCAGCAATGTGTAGCATTTTCCTTTCCACATCTTTCAGTGGGTGGATCCCAGCCAGTTCCCTAAGAGGAAACCAGCCAGCTGACCTTGATTGCTAAGATCCACTTTCATTCAGGACGAGGTGTCCAGGTTTTTTACTGCAGTGTCCAGTCAAAACAGCATCTCTGGGCTCTTCCACGGTCCTGAGGAAGCCAGTGTCCTGCTTACCAGACACCCGATCATGAAATCAGAACTGGATGGGCTGAACCACGAAATCCAGCCCCTTCATTATCACCCATTTCACAGATGAACCAATGGAGGCAGATTCAGAGCAGCTCCTACTGGAGACACTGGGTCCCAGGAAATCCTAGCCATCAAAAATCCCATTAGATAAGAAAGTATAGGCTATCCAAATCTTGCTTGGGAAGTTAGCAGGATATAGGGGACCTACCTCTAGCCCTATGTCACCTTACTGGGACAGGGCTGTGGCCACACTTCTCAGGTAGGGGGTAGAAGAGAGGGGCTGGGAGTGTAAACAACTCACCTAAGGACTCGGCTCCTTAAGAGTCTGAGAGACAAATGAGACAATCCTAGCCAGCCACGGACCTGTTATTTGACTCTGTTTGCCCATCTGTAAAAGGTGAGATAGGGTCAAGGCTCTCCTCCGATCCACCGGATGCCTGGGTAACACCCCAGGTTCCGTCTACTCCACACAGAAAGTTCAAGCCTCTGAAGGTTCATGTCCTGGTGGCTAAGCCCACTGAAAAGGGCTCTCAGGTCTAGAACCGGGGCTGCAGGGGAGCCATAGGCATGCTCAGCCAGCAGTGGCCCCGCTCTAGTCAGCAGAAGGCATGAGGTCATCACTTCTGCTACAAAGCTGTGTCCCAGCCCCTGTTCCATTAAAGCAAATCTTCCCATTTCTCTTTTCCTGATTTGTGCCATTTGTAATTCAATTCCAGCGTATAGCTTAATTTAGCCATGTATATCACAACTGTGGCTCAAAGCATCTAGCACAGGCCAGATCCTAAAAACAGGGATGACCCTACAGGGCCCGGAGTGGAGCACAGAAGCTAAGGGGACTTTCCAGCTAACAGGTACCTCCTTTACCTCTCTAGGTCACTAACAATTTCTGTGTCAACGAGGCCCTCCCTCCTCATTGCAGAGAAGTCGGAAGATTCTGGGGTTGCGCCAGCCCTTTCTCTTGGGCAGCTCTATGTCTCTGTTCCTTCATCCCACAGTGGAGGCAAAACCAATTTCCTCAAAAGTGATGGTCAGATTCAGAGAGAGAGCATGGTAGAGCAGAGTACTGTCAAAATAGCTTAGGATGTTGGGGTGTCATGTAGGAATAAAGACACCAACTTGAAAGGAACTTGGCAAAGTTTACTTCTGCAGAAGGGTGAGCCATCAGCCAAAAATCTGGCAAGCAAGCACACAGAGCAGGTGGCCGACTCCCTTTTTATCCCTAACACAGCAGGCCCCGCCCCTCTGCTCACTTTGGTTGAGCCCAGGTTCAGTCTGCCAAAAGATGCAGCTTCATTAACAGGATGCAGCTAAAATTCAAGGAGCTTCTACCAGTATGTCTTAAAGTGCTCAGGAAAAGGATATCTGTAATTAAAATATAATTAACAAGGGCCAAGCCACCTGGCCAAAGCAGAAACTCTGCAGAAGAATTTTCTCAAGATTAAGAGAAAGGACGCAGCCATTTGTATAGATGCTTTTTCTCAGAGTACACAGCCAGCATGGCGTAGCATTTGAGATAAATCCTGGTTTGTTCATTGGTTCACTCACCAGCTGCGTGACTGTGGGCTGGACTTCTTTATCTGTTGTTTGGCTGGGGGGGATGATAAATTTTTGTGGGCATTGAATTAGACGTGGGGTGTAAAGACCTTGGCAAGTATGAAGTAGGAATAACAGGCTATCAGTCAATCTTTGTTTTTAGACAGACAGATACATATATACATAGATTAGATGCATTCGTAGGAAGTAGACACTTAGATGATGGATAGAATTTTAGGTAAGTAGATAAAGAAACTGATTATAGAGATAGATAATACATGTGTATAGTGATATAAAATTGAGTACCAGGACATTTGTCAAGACATGCTAGCACCTTTTCCCCAAGTAATCAACAAAGCCATTCCCTGGATCACTCAGAGACTCTGAGCCTCCTGGGAACCTCTGGCCAGCTGAGGACAGACCCCGGTTTGATCTGAGTCTGGGGCAGGCAGGGGAAGGTCCAGCAGAGTGGGGGATCACTGTCACTCCCCTAGCCGGACAGCAAGGAACAGGCCCATTGGGGACCTTCAGGAGCCCAAGGTGAATGGACATCCACTGTCTTCTCTTTCACCCCAGCAGCCTCCAGCATGGAGAGGCCAGAGCACCCCGAGAGCCCTGGCTGGACAGGACCTGTAACCCTGTGTACAACAAGGACCAGGCAGGAAGCACCAGCCACAGGCCCAGACCTTCTCTGTGTAGGACCTGATGGACATTTAGGTGGGTTTGAGGCTTGGGGCTCTGGAAGGGGGGCAGCGGTGGAAAAATAGTTGGAGTACTTCTGTAGGTGATGCTCTGATCATCCCAAGGCCAAACCAAGACAAGGATTTGGTGCTCATTGTTTGCCCGGGAGCTGACCCTACAAGGTATAGCAGAGAACATTAATGTGGGGGAGCAGAAGACTGGGGTTCAGTCCCAGTGGGGATGCCCTGGGATGAAACACATTTCATTTTAGGCACAGGGGAGCTAGGCTATATTATCCCACATTCCTATCCTCCATGGGCTGATGGGGGCTCCTGAGTATGCTACCGTGGCCCCAGAAAGGCCCCAGAAAGAGTCATAGTTGCTTCCTTGAGGGAACCAACAGGCAGCAAGTATCACAACAGCCAGCATCCATCACGTCAGCTATAGCGCCATCTCCTGGCACAATGTGTCCTCACAGTTGTCCTAAGCGCAGAGAAAGCAGAACGCAAAGAACATTGAGCTGACCCTCAGCACAGAGTTCAGAAAAGAGAAATGCCCATGAAGAATGATTAGGAATGCCACAAAAAGGCTCCCAGCACAAGTAGGAGACCTTCACCTAACACCACAGGGCATCTGGGGTGGGTGGAGCCGCTGGACAATGGGCCCCAGACCCCTTCACCATAAATGCACAAGCATTTGCTCAGACTCAGTGGGGAAGGATTCTAAGTTTTCTCTAGATCCTCTGGGAGCTCTGGGCTCAAGGGAGGCTTGGGTAGCGCTGCTGTGTTCCAGTTAGAACATGGGCGGACCATCTCCATGTGTGATGCCACGTGGGCAGTGTCAGGACAGGGTCAGGGGTCCCTGCTAAAGTCCCAGGGCCCCTGCTTTAAACGTAGTAGGCCCTGGCTTGCGGTGAGCATGGGTTTTTCTGTCCGCAGGCTGGAACAATGCATTTCCTAACCAAGAAATGGTGGGTGGGGGACGGGCTGTGTGAGACTGGCAGGGTGAGTGGATTCAGGTCAGACTGCACACAGGGGCCCCGTCAAGGGGATCCATATTAGATCTAGGCAGGCTCAGCCACCTCCCTGAGCCCTTGCTCCAATGGACGCTGCCCGCGCGGTCTCCTTAAGGGTGCTGTCCTTCCAGATGCCCTCAGTGGCCCGAGCTCCAACTCCAGCATGACCACTCGGGAGCTGCAGGAGAGCTGGCAGAAGGAGAAGGGCCACTGGAAGCCGGTCAAGCTGCTCTTTGAGATCGCTTCAGCACGCATCGAGGAAAGAAAACTCTCAAAGATCGTGGTAAGTTGAGGCCAGGAAATGGTGGAGGCCCTGTCACTGCCTCCTTTCGGTGAAACTGCAGTTTTCCCATCCATGAAATGGGTTGGCATACTCGTCCTCAGAATTCTCCCAGAGAAACCAAGGCTTCCTGCTGGCAGGGTGCCAGGACCTGTGGCTGACCACTGTGGCACCAGAAGCTCTGTGCTGGGGGCTGCTGTCTGTGCCAGACCAGAATTTCAGCCTGGGATAGAGAGATGTTGGAGGTAGACCACTCCCTTTCTCTCCATGTCATCCAAGATAGGGCAGTAATGACGGTGGCCACTGGGTGCCAAAGGCATGCTGGGCAGAGCCCTCACGTGGCTTCAGAACACTGACCCGTTCTGCCAACATCTGGAAAATGAATTAGGTGTCATTTCTACTGTCCATTTATAGAGGAGAAAACTGAGGCTCAGAGATGGTAAGTCACCTGTCTAAGACCACACAGCTTGGAACGGGACTGGAATTCTAATCCAGGCAGTGCAGCTAGGGAGCCTGATCAGTATCCTCTCCAAAGGGAACTGTGAACGTTGTTTTCTTACCATGTAACATCATCACTAGGAGACTAAATGCCAAACCAGAAGCCAACTCCCAGGTGTTCCAACCCAAGCTTCCCAGTTAACAACACAGGAAGCCAGTTTGGGCAATGCAGAGCCAAGAGGGACCCTAGGCCCATTGCACAGGTAGGCAGATTCCTTTTCCCCGGAGATGTTTCTAGTTGTTATTCCAGGATTGACTCTTGCTGAAAACAACTGCTAGATAGCACAGCACAGGGGGAAAGACAAGGGGAACACTGTCAAAGCATGTTCCACATTACAGGCTCTGGTGCAAATGTCACAGTGAAACTTGTTACCTTGCATAAGCAAGATCTGCTAATGTAAATAAATAAGACACACCATCCACCCTCGGAAACGAGAATTTCAGCAGAGCATGATGGCTCATGCTTGTAATCACAGCACACAGGAGGTAGAGGCAGGAGCATCTCCAGTTCTAAATTAATCTAACTTGCTTACGTTAGCAAGACCCTGGAGAGGCACAGGGAGGAGGGAAGGAAAAGGAAGGAGGTGGAGGAGGAGGAGGAGGAAAAGGAGGGAAGGGAGGGAGGAGGAGGGAGGAGGAGGAGGCAGAAGGAGGAAGAGGAGAAAGGGAAGGAAGAAGGGGAGGGAGGGAAGAGAATTAGAGGAAAGAAGAGAGGGAGAAGATGGAGGGAGGGGGATGGGAGGAAGGAAGGAAGGAAGGAAGGAAGGAAGGAAGGAAGGAAGGAAGGAAGGAAGGAAGGAAGGAAGGAAGGGGAGAAAAACTGCATGTAGGGCTAGCCCATTTAGGGGTGCGCTGTAGATTGTTCTGGTCACTATTTTCCTTTTCCTTTGCCGGGCGGGATGGAGCCCAAGGCCTCCGTCTTCCGTCCTCCGGGATGGGGTCCAGGCCTCCGTCCTCTGTCCTCCGGGATGGAGTCCAGGCCTCTGTCCTGTCCTCCGGGATGGAGTCCAAGGCCTCCGTCCTCTGTCCTCCGGGATGGAGCCCAAGGCCTCCGTCCTCTGTCCTCTGTCCTCCGGGATGGAGTCCAGGCCTCCGTCCTCTGTCCTCCGGGATGGAGCCCAAGGCCTCCGTCCTCTATCCTCCGGGATGGATGGAGTCCAAGGCCTCCGTCCTGTCCTCCGGGATGGAGCCCCAGGCCTCCGTCCTGCCCTCCGGGATGGATGGAGTCCAAGGCCTCCGTCCTCTGTCCTCCGGGATGGAGTCCAGGCCTCTGTCCTCGGTCCTCCGGGATGGATGGAGTCCAAGGCCTCCGTCCTCTATCCTCCGGGATGGAGTCCAAGGCCTCCGTCCTGTCCTCCGGCAGCTGTACCAGATCGTCGTCGTGCAGACCGGGAGCTTCGACAGCGGCCCGGCGGTGGTGGAGAGGCGCTACTCGGACTTCGAGCAGCTGCACCGGAGCCTGCGCAAGGCGTTCGCGGAGGAGATGGAGGACGTGGCGTTCCCGCGGAAGCGGCTGGCGGGCGGCCT
>NW_012267322.1:2666107-2766976 GCF_000151885.1 Dipodomys ordii | reverse complement strand
GCGCGCCCTGCGCTGCCTGCAGGCCCGGGAGAGCCACCGCTACTACGGGCCGCTGCTGGACGCCATGGTCCACCTGGCCTATGCGCTGGGCAAGGACTTCGTGTCCCTGCAGGCCCGGCTGGAGGAGAGCCGGCTGCGGAGGCCCGCGGACCGCAGCGTCACGCTCAAAGAGCTCACGGTGCGCGAGTACCTGCCCTGACCCCGCCGCCGGCGGCCCCTGGGCTCCGATGGTGCCCTTTGGGGCTCCGATGGTGCCCTTTGGGGCTCCGATGGTGCCCAGGGAACCCTCTGTTTGTCTCGTTTCCCTTGGGTGCCGGGCTCACCTCATCTTAAAGCCAGGCTTGTCATCCTAGCCATTCAGGGGACTGAGATCTGCGGATGGATCATGGTTCGAAGCCAGCCTGGACAGAAAAGCCCGTGAGACACTTATTTCCCATAAACTACCATAAAAGCCAGAAGTGGCACCGTGGCTTACACGATGGAGTGTTAGTCCTTGAACAGAAAAAGCTTAGGGACAGAGCCTAGGCCCTGAGTTCAAGGCCCAGGACCGGCACACACAAAAAAATCCCTACAAGCTCAGCTGCCCAAGACTTTGGGAATGATATGGAAATTACCTGTTTCTGTGCCCTGCCAGAGGAAAAATTTATGTCGAGTGTCACCCATAAAGCAGCACTTCATTTTCTGGCCAGAAGACTCTCTCCAGCGGCCCAGGCTCCTTCCTCTCCTCCTGTGGGCCTGAGGGCTGCTTGCAAATATTCCCAGCCATCCTGACGTCTATCTTTTCTCCTGTAGAGCCACCCCTCTCCCTCAGCAGGTTCAAAACTCATATTGCCTCTCCAGGTCAGCTTCTCCCAACCCTCCCCAGGATGACGTCTAGTCCGATGATCTGACCTGATTAGTGATCCAGGCTGGTTTGGATCAATATACGGAAGGCTGGGACCCTGTGAAGACCTAAGCCATCTGGCTGAGCTTATCAGGGTGCATTAAGGGACTGTAATTTGAGAACATTAATATGGGGAACCACCTTGTCCTGGATAGGGGTCTGGCTCAAAGGAGAGAGGTCAAGGTACTCATGGACCAGCATTCACCAGACTGCACCAGATGCTGTTCAACAGCGTCTCCTTGTGGTGGTCACTGTAGTGTTTGTCAAGAAAGTCTTTAAGTCCCTGAATACTTGAGGAGGAAGACATTCAACTGAGCATATGAGAAATTAAAGTGCTGAATGGAAATTTTTAAGTGGTGAGTTGATTTGTAATGTTCAAGCAGATTTGATAAGTTATCAAATGTAACATGTTCTCAGTTGTAAAATGCACCAACTATTCACCTAGAAAGACAAAAATGTGTGACATGAGAGGTTAACATTAGATTCTAGAAACAAAAGAAGAAAAATCCCAGAGACCAAAGTGTTAGGTTCTCAATGTCAAGGTCAATGTGGGCTGAGCTACTGCTGTGGTTTGAATGCCCCACCAAAACTCCCCCAACCCATCATGGAGGGTAGGGGTAGGACCTCAGCAGGTAGGTAGGTAGGTTAAATGAGACTGAGGATGCACCTGTGACTTCCTAAGAAGAGATTGACATTAACACACTTGCTGTCACCATACACAACTCTGGCACTGCAGAGTCTTCATGCAAGAAGGCCTTCATCCAGTGCAGACCTCCAGGATCTGGGCTGAATAAGCCTTCTTTCTTTACAAGTTTCCCAGTCTGTGGCAGGTACTCACAGCAACAGAAAAGAAACAAGGACACTGCTATGCCTGCAGTTCAATCAAACTTAGCACTGAGTGGAGGATGGGAAGGCAGCCTCTGAGAGCTTGGGCTGCAAGCTAGTGTCCACCTTTAGTTGGGGACTGAGAGCAAAACAGCATGACCTGAAATAATTACAGCAGAGGGGTCGTGTCGAAGTGGGTTGCAGTGGAAGTGTTGTTGCCTGTGTGAGGAAATCCACAAGGATCTAGATTGGTGGAAAGGGTAAGCACCGAAATGCAGAGGGAAAATGTACACCGAAGCCAGTGCTGGTTAGTGGTGCACTCCTGTAATTCTAACTATTCAGGAGGCTGAGACCAAGAGGATTGTGATTTGAAGTCAACCCAGGCAGAATAGTCCTTGAGAGTCCGTCAACAAAATAACTACAAAAAGCCAAATTGGAAGTGTGGTTAGAGCAGTAGAACACCATCCAAGAGCAAGAAAGCCAAGTAAGGAGGGTAATGAGGGGATGTAAGAGGATGAATGTGGATGTGACAGTTGGTTCGCCTGTTTAAAACCTGTTGGAATGTTTTAAGTAGGATGAAGAAAGTGACAGAGGGAGTGTGGTTGATACATTGTGTGCATGCGTGGAGACGCATGCATAACTGATATATGCTAATAATAGTAAGAAGAGAAAAGGCAGAGCTGCAGAGTGGGTGCACAGGCCCTGAATTCAAGCCCCAGGACTGGAAAATACATAGAGAAAAAATCTATGAGATAAAAAGGACACACAGAAGTATATAGAGGTTTTTCTAACACCCTCCCAAAGGGAAGGGCTAGCCTTCACAGACTGCAGAGGTAGTGGGCTTATTCCAGCTTCCAGACAGGGAAGCTTTGGGCCCCAGCCACTTCCTGACCATTCAAAGTGCTGGTCTTCCCGGTTCTCCAACAGCCTTGGCCAGTGGGTGGGCTGGAGATTCTGCTGGTCACCCACACATGGTGTCTTCATCAGCGACAGTTGTCTGTGCTCGGATGGCCGCTGTGGCCATCTTGCGTGGATGATTTATCGGCTCTGCCAGGAGACTTGTTCGTTTCTTTGGTTTCTGGAGCAAGTCTCATGGAGGAACTTTCCCCAGGGCCCAGTCACCGAGCTGGAGTACCCACTTCCTGCCTGCCTAAGCCCCTCCCTCCATACCTGCATTGCTTAGTCCTTGTTCAGGAGACTTTGGGGGAGCTGGGACCAGAGGTACAGAAAAGTTGTCCACCATGCTCTGGGTGGGGCCTGGGGACCAGAAGCACCTCCACCGAAATGTGAACCCTCCGGCCCTTCTACATATGTTCAATGGGAGCCCTAAACCCATCCCCAAGTGATTCCTATGTGTGCATCTTTAAGTTCAGTGAGGCTTGACTTGATGGGACCTTGGAGAAAATCACACACAGAGCCTGGGCAGGCCAGTGTCCTCTGGTCTACCCCTGCACAGCCCCTCTTCTCCACAGATACTCATTCCAGGAGCTCTAGGGAGCAGCCAACTCCAGGTGCCCACCTCACAGACACAGCATGAACTGGTTCTGGGCACGTGGTTCCAGAGCCTTGTGCAATTGGCCAATGAGAACTTACCCATTCCAACAAAGCAATGAAAGCTTGCCTTGATCTTGGTCAGAAAGTAGCCTGGGTTCCTCCGCTTCAGCTCAAGCTGAAGTCCCAATTCTGATTTTGACACCATCTCCTTTTTACATCATTACCACATCAAAGGACCCCAACTCTGGTGGCACTTGGGTCAGGCCCAGATAAGACTGAGCCCCCTAGAGACAGGACAAGGCACTCCACGAACCCATGTCCAGGGGGCTACGTGCCGTCTCTGCATGGGCCATGTTCTTGCCCCATTAGGTGGATTTACATGAATGCCTGAGAGGTTATGGGATGTGTCTGGGGGTCACACAGCTGCCTATTGGAAAAGCAGGAAACAGCTCAGGGCTATTTGGTGCAGAGAAGAGGAGAGGAGTCATGTCCCCGGTCCTCTCACCTGGTCGCACCCTTCAAGGTCATCTCACTCACCTTTGTCTACAGAGAGGAAAGCAGAAGGGGAGGCGACTCACTCAAGGTCACAGTGAGACAGGGACAGTGCCAGCCCTGGGGTGTCCCACATCAAGGTGCTCTCAGAGGCCAGAATAATTCTGGGTCCAAGTCCCAAGACTCCCTGGGGAGCCACCCAGCCAGATCTGGCTTGGCTTCCTGACTGGAGACTTGGTTCAGGGGGACTCAGACCCCAAAATTAGCATATCCTTGCCTCTACTTCCCACTGCTAATCCTGAGCTGGGACTACCTTTGAACAGCTAAACCAGAACCAGTGCCGCCTGCCAGCAGAGGTAGGACTCCCAATCTGTCCCAGCTGGCCTGTCCCCAATGGCTTCTCCCAGATTCCACAGCCAGGCTGCACTGGCTCACTCCACCATGCCTACATTTTCACTTAGTCACATGTCCCCTGCATTTAGGGACCAACAATGCAATCAACTGTGTTGTAACCTGCCACTTGCTCCTTTCCTTTTGGCAATCTCCTTTTACGTATGCAAATTTATTTCAAAAAGAAACTTCCTCTTACTACCCCCAAGTAACAAATCAGAGTCACCTGCTGTAGTTCGATGGCAGCTGGATAAACACCAAGAAACCTACAATGTTATGAGGCCCCAGTGGGCCTCTACCCAGACAGGCTGCTGTGGGTCCTTGGCTAATGGAAAAATTAGGGCTAGGGACAGAGAAGCAAATGCAGTGATTGTGATTGGTAAGCTGAGGCTTCCCATGGAAAACACCATCCAGGAAATAAGTGTCTGATTCTGTGTCCTGTGCTGTCACAGGCCACCTGGGTCTGACTCATGCAAACCTGTGGCTCTGTTGCCTGCTGCTTGCCTGTGACCCCCAAGCTCTAGGCTCAGCTCTGCTTGCTCTCCAGCTCCGAAATTGGGGATCTGCTTTGATTTTGGCCACCTAGCCTCAGCCTTCAATGTCTCACAGAGGTGGCATCCAGGCTCCAGTGTCTGACTAAAGTCTGACATCTGGCAAGAGGGAGGGAATGCAAAGCCTGATTCTACAGCAGATTCTTGGATGGGTGTCTCAGCCCATCTAGCTGTGTCCCCCTGAGAGGCGGCCAGTGAGCCCGCTCAGCTCCTTTCCCAGTCAGGGGCCATACAGGCCTGGCACTCCCCAGCCATCCACCCACTGGCTCTGTGGACATACAGACCCTGTGGCGCTCCTGTCATGCCTCAGATTCTGGGAAGAGCCGAGTGTGACCTGTATAAGACAGATATGTACCTGCCCTTGAGGCAGCTCTTAGGGGCACCCAGAGGTTGGACAGAATTGTCCCCTAACCAGAGGTCAAGGAAGGCTTCTCAGGAGGTGCCATTCAATGGAGTCACAGGTGATATAAAGGCAGCCACCAAGCTACCAAGTGGAGCTCTGTGTGGGGAGTGGAATTTCCATCTCCAGTCCAGAACAAACTCTGACCCCAGGGGCCTCGAGGAGTCTGCTGGCTGTGCTCGAGGGTGAACAGACCACCTTGGCTCTTCACTGTTAGTGAATGGGGCATTGCAAAGTGAATGTGCTTTGTAGCCGTGAAACAAGAGACAATCCCGAATTCAGCTGGCAAGATAGCAATTTATTGCCAGAAAAACCCAGGATATTGACTAATTTCAAGCCAAATTGGATCCAAACATTGAAACTTTCTCATCCAAGTCTTTTCTCTCTCCCTTTCCCCCCTTCCCTGCCCTCTTTCCCTCCTTTCTCCTTCTTCCCTCTCCTTTTTCTTTTCTCATTCTTTCAGGCAAAATGGTGTATCTCTCTGTATTTCTGCAGTCTGACATCTACCTCTAACTGGAGATTTCTCAGTTTCTTTTTCTTTTTTTTGGGGGGGTCCGGTAGTGGGGCCTGAACTCTGGACCTGGGCGCTGTCCCTCAGCTCTTCAGCTCAAGGCTAGTGCTTTACCCCTTGAGCCACAGCACCACTTCGAGCTTTTTTCTTTTTGCTTATGTGGTGTTGAGGAATAGAACCCAAGGCCTCAGGCATGCAAGGCAAGCGCTCTAACACTGAGCCACCTTCCCAGCCCCAGATTTCTCAGTTTCTAAACACTTCTTTTGACTGTTCTTAATCTTTTTAAAATTTCCTTTTTTGGGAGGGTTCATTTGTGGGGCTTAAACTCAGGGCCAGGATGCTGTTCCTGAGCTCTTTTTGCCCAAGTCTAGTGCTCTACCACAGCTCCGCTTCTGGTTTTTAGGTGGATAATTGGAGATAAGAATCTCATGGACTTTCCTGCCCAGGCTGTCTTTGAACCGTGATCCTCAGATCTCAGCCTTCTGAGTAGCTAGGATTATGGGTGTGAGCCACCAGTGCTCAGCTTAAATTTTACTTTTTTCTTTCATCTTTTTATTGTCATTAAGTGATTACATAAATTTCACAGTATTGTGGGATAGTGATACTTAGAGTCACAAACACATAATAACCTTCATGAGGCAAATTGTCATTATCATGGTCTATAAAGTTTGTGAATTCTATGAGCTTTGACAATACAGCTATTTCTTCCACACTGGGGGATATGTACACTTCTTCCCATTTGCTTAGTGGTATTTTTTGTGCGTGTGCCAGTCTTGGGGCTTGAACTCAGGGCCTGGACACTGTCCCTGAGCTTCTTTTGCTCAAGGCTAGCACTCTACCACTTGAGCCACAGTGCCACTTCTGGCCTTTTCTGTGGTACTGAGGAATGGAACCCAGGGCTTCAGGCATGCTAGGTAAGCACTCTGCCACTAAGCCACATTACCTGACAGAAATTTAACTTTGAAATTGACCAAAGAAGTATGTATTTAGGAATCATCTACACTCCCATGCTTTTTCTATTAATTTCTCTGTCTCTGTAAAGGTTGTACTATGCCCATCTTTGAGCCTTCCACAACCCTGACATTTAAACTATTTTTGTTTCAAGTCTGTTCCTTTGGGCCCATCCAGCCGTTCACAGGACGGCCGGCAGAGGGTGCTGCCGCCTGGCGGCGCGGCGCATTCCCGGCCGTGGAGAACCGGAGGGACCCTGGTCTCTGCCCAGAATCCCGACTTCGCCAAGCGCATGGAAGCGGGGCGGAAGGGCGTCGCTGGGACGGCGCTGGCGCAGGGCTGTCTCCGTCTCTCTCTCCGTGGGGTCTGGACGCATCCCCCTTGGGATGCTTTCTGTCCTGTTTGCTTCCTGCACCCCAGGGCCCCACCAGATTCCTCGCGGGAGCCGCCTTTCCTAATGGGGAGCGGAGGGGCCAGTAGAGGCTCCTCCTCACACCCACCTAGGACCTGGGTGGGGGGGCAGATCTGGGCTGCAGGAGGGGGGGAGCGCACACAGGGAAGCCACCCGCCCCCCCCCACCCCGTTTTGTTTTGGTCGTGGGGCTTGAACTCAAGGCCTGGGCACTGTCCCTGAGCTTTTTGCTCAGGGTGAGCATGCTATCACTTGGAGCCACAGCACCACTTCCGGTTTCCTGGTGGTTAATCAGAGTCTCATGGACTTTGCTGCCCAGGCTGGCTTGGAACGGCGACCCTTAGGTCTCAGCCTCCTAAGTAGCTAGGATTACAGGCATGAGCCACCCGTGTCCAGAATTTATGCTTCTTACCAGGAGACGCCCAGGCTCAGGCCAGAATGAATGGTTCAATGGAAGGAAGGGGAAGAAAGAGGAATAACTTTGTTTGTTGTTACAGCCCAACTGGGTACTGGCGCTTGGATAAACCACTTGGTGCCATCTTCTAAGACTCAACATAAAGGGACCTCCGCTTGCTGGGAGAGAGCACCCTGACCCAGGAGAGCGAGCTGATCCCACCTCAGGACCAGAGTGTGCCCACCTGGGGTCAACCCAGGTACTCATCCACAATAAAGCGGCATGCTCACCTCCAGGACATTCTACAGCTCAGAAGCACAAGGAAGTGTAATTTCACAGGCTGAGTAAAAGAAGCCAGGCACACAAGACTTTGGCTCCATTGCCTGAAGGTCAAGAACAGGCAAAGGCCATGACAGTGTTCAAGAATCTTGATTTAGATGGTGAACTTCCATAGAGGTGTGAGGGTTCCCCAGAGAAACAGAGCAACCAGGAAATAGATAGACTAAGACATGACAGATAGATTTAGATAGACAACAGATAGATAATAGATGATAGACTAGATAATAGATACATGATAGACAATATATAGATAACAAATAGATGATAGACAGATGATAGACATCCACAAAGAGATGCATTAGAAAGTTTTGGCTTGTGGAGGCTGAGAAGTCAGACAATGTTGTCTGCCTGCTGGAGATCTGGCAGCCAGAGGTGGAGGCTGAGGTGTAGGAGCCAGGAACTAAAGGCTGATCTACCATTCCTCCACTCTGAAAGAATTGGGGCCCTCTGTTGTACCTGGTCTGCCAACAGCAATGCTGGTCTCTTCCAGAGCCACCCTCACAGATAGGCAGGCATCCTGTGCCTCGGGAGAACTGATGTAAGATTAACTACCACACACTTAAAAGTTAAAAATAAACAAGCAAAGAAAATAATGACCACGTTTGAACGAAAGTCCAGAGAGTGGTTGCTGCTGTGTGCTAGCAGCTCACAACTGCTATCCTAACTACTCTAGAGGCTGAGGTCTAGAAAATTGTGGTTGAGGCGAGCTTTAGCAGGAAAAAAACCCTACCCAGACTCTGTCAAATAATCAGCAAAAATCAGAGCTAGAGTTGTGACTCAAGAGGTAGAGTGCCAGTCTAGCGAGGTGAGCAAGTACAAGGACCTGAGTTCAAACACTTGTACCAGAAAAAATAATTCCAGACAGTAGTAGTAGTAGTCACCACTTCCCAGAGGCAAGGAGGTTTCCATGCAGAGGGAGCTTGGGGTTCTGGCTTTCAGTCTTGAGGGGTGTTTATAGGAATAGTTACTTGGTTATTGTTGGGTAAGATGTACATTTATATTTTATGCACTCTTCTCTCTGTATGTTGCATTTCACAATGAAAATATTGTATATTAAGTTATGTATAATAAGGTTACAAATAGATGCAGTGAATATGAATTCTGTATTCATTAGGCCTTGCTATGATTTGAATTAGTGCCCCACAAAGGCCCATGTGTTATAAGAGGGCACTATTGGAAGGTGGTAACTTTAAGAGGTGGAGCCTAGTGGAAGAAAGTGATGTGTCCTCCAGGGAGTATTGAGACCCCTTCCCTTCCTCTTCCCTTCTTTTGCAACACAGCTGTTTTGCACCGTTTCCAAACTGCAGGCAGAGTAGGGAGGTCCTCGTTCATTTCCCATCCCCAAGCCCCACTGTCCTGCATACCTGCTTTGGCCAGTAGGCTGTGACAGAGGGGATGCTGTGCTGGCTGCAAGCTTTGGCCTCAAGAGACCTTGTATATTCCCCTCCTGATCTTGAACTTGTGCCACTGTGGTGAGACCCTGCCAGAGTATCTTGGTGGATTGCCAGGATAGGATAGCACAAGGAACTGAGACAACTGTTATAGCAGCTTAGTCAACTTAGCTATGTGATTTGTGAGTGTAAATTGTGAATGATTACTGTTCAAAGCCATCGACCAGGAGCTGTTTGTTATGTAAAAGTAGCTGACTATTACATTGTCCATAAATAGCAGTGAGGTCTTGAGGCCTTGTTGGGAAGTAATCGATGTTTGGATTCTGCCAAAAACATCATATCCAAGGACAGTAACAGGTGTGGCTAACAGAGGCCAGGTCTCAGGAATCAAGGGGCAGAGCAGAAGCTTGGCCTTAGCTTCTAAGCAGGCTGAGTGGAAGAGGATGTCATAGTCATTCAGACTCAGACTCAGGACATAGGGATTGCAGGGGTGGGGATGGGAGGTGTGTGTGTGACCACACACAGAAACTCCACTGTACATTTCAGACTTTTCTTTTAAATCCAGGAGCCTGTTCTTCAAATGAAATCAGATACATAATTCCAGGATTTCCCATAGAACTTCATGTGGGAGGAGCCAGAGTGGTCCCATTCTCTAAATCACAGCAGGCATGGGAGCAGAGCCAAGACTTGAACTCAGGTCTCCTGCTCTCTGTTCCTGAGCTTGTGCTGTTTCAAAGGCACAGGAACAAGACAAAATGCTTTCTAAAAGTGAAGAGAACTGGGTTTTTTTTTTGGGGGGGGGGGTCTGGTCGTGGAACCTGAACTCTGGGCCTGGGCGCTGTCCCTCAGCTCTTCAGCTCAAGGCTAGCGCTCTACCACTTGAGCCACAGCGCCACTTCCGGCTTTTTTCTTTTTGCTTATGTGGTGCTGAGGAATCGAATCCAGGGCCTCAGTCATGCAAGGCAAGCCCTCTACCACTGAGCCACCTTCCCAGCCCCTGGTTTGTTTTTTTTTAATCATAAAAAAATGGTATACTTTGCTTCTCATCTGTAACCATTTTCAACCAGGCCGGAGGCTCTGGAGGCTAGAAGGGTGAAGTACAGATGTGGAGGCCCTGCACCTGCTGAGGTGAGGGAAGAGTATGCTCCTGGCCTCTCTCTCTCTCTCTCTCCAGCTTCTGGTAGTTTCCAGCAATCTTTGGCATTCCTTGGCTTGTGGCTGCATCGTTCTGCCCTCTGCCCTCTTTTCAGGGCCCTCCTTTTTGGGTCTGGGGCCAGGTTTCCCACATCTTTGGAGGACACAAGTTGCTGGATTGGTGCCCACTGCTTACCAGTGTGACCTCATTCCAAAGCTCCACATCCCAGAGACTTGCGTCCAAATAAATCCACGTTCACAGGTACTGAGGCTGGGGCTTGAGCCATCCCCAGCGTACAACCACAGTGGACCTAAAGGAATTGGGCTCAGCTGTATAAGGCACCTGCCTGGGATTTTGTCCACTAAATGATATTTCAAGGACTGAAGCAGATGGTCATTTGTCCAGCCTTATCTAGCATTGTGGATAGTCACAGTGTTCTCAGCCAATCCCAAGAGTCTGCAGCCCCTGCCTGGGCCAACTTTCCTATCTCCTCCCCCCTGACTAGGCCACCCTTCCCTTCTCCTCTCCCCTCACAGGTGGTGAGCTTGGTCTTCCTTTGTAGCACCTAGAATCCACCCGCCAACCCTTCAGCTCCATGCACGCATGGCCTTGTCCAGACCCAGATGACCCTCCAGCATTCTTTGTCCCCCTCACCACCCAGACGCTCACTGCAGACACTGAGGCAGAAAGCCAGGAGGCCTCCTCACCAGTCCCCACCCTGGAAAAGTGACTTTGTCCCTCCCTCCCTCCCCCCTCTCTCCCTTCTTCTTTCCCTTTCTCCCTCAACCCCCACTCTTTCCTTCTGTCCCATCTTTCCTGATAATAGGAATGGGTTAGGATCTTGAGTGTGCCAGGCAAGAATTCTACCACTGAGCTTCACCCCAGCCCTCCAATCTCTGGGTTTTTTGTTCCTGTTGTTTTGATTTGGTTAGTTGGTTTTAGTTTTCATTGGTACTGGGAGTCAGAACTCAGGGCCTTGTGCGTTCTAGAGTACTTGAGCCACCCCTCACGCCCCCCCTCTTTTTTTTTTGCTTTATTTTTTCAGGTAGAGTCCCGATTTTTCCCCCAGGGGCCATTCTTGGAGTATAACCTCGTGTGTATCATGGACCTGAGTCACCATGCCTGATTATTTGTTGAGGTGGGATGCCTCCCAGAAACATCTTATCCTTGAACCATGATCCTCCCCATCTCTGCCTCCTGAGTCTCTGGGATTACAGATGAGTACCACCTCACTCTGCCTGTCTCTGTTTTTAATGAGAGGGCTCTGGACTCTTCTTGACGCTCTCTGAGCAGCAGTTCCCAGCATGGAGGAGTATTGCTTCCCGCTGTTTCCTGGCCACTTGTGTTGCCAGGGTGGTGTGGTCTCTTCATTCATGGGGGAGGGGCGGCAAGAGTTTCTTTGTGGACACTTAGCCATCTTTGTAAAGCATAGCCAGGTGGAGGGAAGCCAGACGGAAACTGTGAAGGGAGTCTGCTGGGAAGGAAGGTATGTGCTCCAGAGCTAGGCCTGCCACAGAATGCACCGGGCTCTGAGAGAGAGGGGGAACAGGCCTGGACTCACACCTAGATTTGTGGAACCTCGGCCCCAGTGTGGTCTCCCCTCTGACCACCCAGCCTTAGCACACAGCGATTCCTGACGATCAAAGGGATTGTTGTCCTTCTAGAAAGAGTTTCCACCAAGACCCCTGCCCGTCCCCTCAAGTCCTTGGTCTATTTATATTCCGGTGCTGCTGTCAAAGGCCTGGCAGTGCTTGACAACGCTCAGACAAGAAAATCTGGTGCTGGAGACCATGTTTCTGCTCTGAGCCTGCCAGCGACTGCCTTCGCCACTGCTGCTTTCAGCAAATCTTCACAGGGCGTACTTTAAATACTCTTTCTCCTTTTGCAATGATCAAAGGAAGAGCTTGTTCCCCTGATAGGTGACAAAAGATGGCAGAGACTAATGAGAGCGTTAGGGGGCCGCCCACTTCCCTTCCCTGCGAAGGAGAAGGTAGAGCATCGGCTGGGATCTGGAAGACGCGTGTGAGAGATACAGGTGGAGGCCCCCCAGGTAGGCAGAGAACAGGCCCTCCGCCTTGCAGGCTGATAATTTTGTACCAATCGCTGGCCATCTTCAGGCCTTCATTTTCTCTTCTCCTGGATAGAACTTTGGATAGACTCCTACCCCAGTTCTGTGACTGTCTCCCTAGGTCAGACCTGGCCCATAGGGATCTCTGTGGCCATCATGACTGATATTGAGGTGGGCATATGAACCAATCAGCATCCAAGAAAAACAATCTTGGGACTCTTTTACACAGACAGAGAACATTTGATCTTGATTGTGGTGATGGAAGCCTAGAGCTTCCAGAATCCTACAAAAAACTAAGAAAATGGTGCCCAAATTGGAATGAGACTGTGTTATCTTTTTTTTTGGTCAGTCATGGGGCTTGAACTCTGGGCCTGGGTGCTGTCCCTCAGCTCTTCTGCTCAAAGCGAGCACTCTACCACTTGAGCCACAGCGCCACTTCCGGTTTTCTGAGTGGTTATTGGAGATAAGAGTCTCATGGAGTTTCCTGCCTGGACTGGCTTTGAACCGCGATCCTCAGGTCTCAGCCTCCTGAGTAGCTAGGATTACAGGCGTGAGGCATGGATGCCTGGCTTATGATTCATTTTTAAGCTCCTAAATCAAGCCATGCCTTCATGTGGTTCAGTAATCTGTTACTATGTAGACCTTCCTCAGAGATCTACAGGGTGGAGATTAGAGTCCTCAAAAGTAGGGGAAGAGCAGGACACAGAGGATGGGCACCAATGCCAGGGCAAGTCTCATGGAGGAACTGGTTTTCCAAGAACTGGGGCCTGTGAGGCCTCAGAGCAGTGGTTCTGAGCATTGGGCCAGCACATCGCCCCAAATGGGATCATGTAGAGAATGGAGACCTCAGACGTTGCTCCCATCCTACCACCTCAGACCTTGGGCTTTCCCATGTGCCTGGGTAGCTCCATTTGCACTGATCAACACAGGCTCTGGTAAAAGGGCCCAGTTTTCCTTATTGAGAACCGATGTGGAAGAGTTGATGAAGCAAAGCACGGAAGTGCCTCCACCTGGATTCTCCTGAGGAGCCTTGTCTACCAACGAGACCCCACGCAGAAACCTCACAGCCGTGTGGAGAGAAGAGAGGCCCCAGGGGAGTGACCAGGAGGCCTCGAGCTTGGCAGGCTGGACCCCTGGCTCCAGTCTTCCATCTGCGCCTGGTCTTAGCCAAGAGAGGCCAAGTCACCTATACCAGAATGTGGCACTGAGCAGAGCTCAGAGCATCATGGGCCTCTCTCTCTTTTTCTATGCAGTGGCTCACCAAATCAGGCTGCTTCTCTCCTGCAGTTTTTCCGTCCCAACACAGGTGAGGGAGCGCCCGGCAAAGGAGACAAAAGACAAATCAACTCTTATTTTCCTTCTGCCTCCATCCCTGTACTCTCTACACAGCTTTATCATTAAATACCAGGTTAGACGAGAAGCCCAGACCATCTGCAGATCAGGAGTCTCTAAAGGCTATGACAGTTGCTTCTTACTGGATTGGCTCCAGATCACACCTCTGACATGTGGGGCTATGATAACATTTGCCTAAGTGATCTGCAGAAAGAGTGAAGACCGTTTTTGCTGAAAATGCCGAGTCTTCGCTGGAGCCGGTAGAGGTACCTGATGGGTGAGGAGGATGGTTTGTCTTGCTGTACCCTTCACCGCCTCCACCTTCAAGCTAGCCATGGCTTAGCTCTGCAAGAGGGCTCGCTGACCATTTGAGAAAGGGCAAACTTGGACTATTGCCTAGTGGGGGTAGATAGGTGATATTTCTGCCAGCCTTGTGTTTTCTGGGCAGCTCAACACCTACAGGCCTTCAACTGTATCCTAAAGGCCCAGACCAAACCACAGGGCCCAGATGTTTAGCAAGGTCATGACAGGAGAGACTCAACTATTCTTGGACTAAGTCACTGCCCATATCCCTCCAAGTCCAAGGCCAAGGTACTTCCTCATGAGACCATGCCTGTGACCAGACAGGCAATTACTCTACTTTAGCCAGCCCCTCCCTGCAAGCAAACACCTAGGAAGCACCTACTACTTCCTTCCTGTTGTCCAGTGAGCAGCCTGGCCCCCCTCCATCATTGCTGTGTCCCATCAGCCATCTCAGGCTAAACTCCCCACGAGAAGAGTCTCGCCTGTCTCATTTCTGATATGTTGCTTGGCTACATTCTGCTGATTCCTTCACAGAGGCCAAGAGTTGGAAGATTCAGGCTAGCTCTTAGGCACCTCCGCATTGCTGGTGGCCCACAGGCCGGAGGCTCTGTGAGGGGGGGGGGCTGGGAGCACAGGGGATCATGGGAACTGTGGGAGATCAGTAGAAACATTCACAACCTACCTGCTGCACATTGCCTGCTCTTCAACCTCCCATGGGAGCCTCCCACCCCCAGCACACTCCTGTGAGGATAAGCTCCAAGCAGGTGCGGCGCTCGGCCCTGGGTTCCCCATCCCCTAGACAGGCAGGTGCAGCAAGGCTGCCCTTGAATTTTCCAAGTGTCTGTGAGTAGAAGGGGCTCAGAACAAACCCTCCCTGGCATAGCCAGGATTAACTGGGTCTGGCCTTAGCCCCCTGAAGACAACTTGAGCCAGCCTCGCCTGATCCCCAAAGCATCTCCAGAACTGGCTCCTGGTTCAAGCGGAGCCAGCTCGAAGCCTCTCATCCCTCCCTGCCCTCTGTCCACACACAGATGTGGTGGAAGAGCACACCAACGGCTCCCACTGCCACCCCGAGACACTGGACCCTACATCAACACCCAGGAGGCTTGAATCAGCTGGGGCTGCTGCTTCTTATCTAAAGATGAAAGCTCCGAAAGACGTCGTTAAAGGAACAGTAGATCAGCAAGTGGCGTCTTTCATCATGACAGCAGTCCCACACCACACTCTCATTAGGGCTGTAAGGAACATCTGGGCCCAGTCTATTATACTGCGCTCACAATGACATTGTGTTTGACGCTGGCCTCCAAGCCCATACCACACTAAACTTCTAACTAGACAATGAATGCCTATTAATTATAGTTTTCAAATCAGCACACACGATCCTTCATTAGTGTAATTGCCTCTTCTACTTTATCAGGAAATTGTATTCTCTCTGCGCGTGACCCTGCGTGGGAAGCTGCCCATGTGACACTTGGCACGCTTTGTAAGGACTGTCTCTAGCTACTCGCACAGCCCTGCCCCCCACCAGGCCCTGCCCAACCTAGAAGGCATCTAGAGAGTTCCACAGGGCTGACGGGAGAGGCATGGAGCTGGAGGTGTGATGTCTATGGGTGAGTGGTGCCATCTTCTAACCAAGTTGACTTGGTCCCAAACCAACTGGAACCAGATTTAGGTGTCAGCGTGCTTTGGATGAATTCAGTCAGTCCTGGGTGCTGGATGAGCTAAGTCAGTACTATGAACTCGAGAAACTCCATTAGTCTTGTGTCCTGGATAAGCTAAGTCAGTGCTACAAACTTGAGGCACTCAGTCAGTCCTGTGAACTGGATGAACTAAGAGTGCCGTGAACTGGATGGGCTCAGTCAGTACTGTGCTGCCTGAGCTGTCAGTGCTGTCACAGTGCCATTTCAGGGGGCAGAGCTGCTTCCTTAGCCCCTCACCAGAGGCTCCAAAGCCCATGTGCTCACTCTCAGAGGCATCTTGCAGGAGGAGCAGGGGAGCCCTGGTGCCCAGCGGGCCAGTGTGGCTGGGGTATGCAGGGGGCCTCAGAGTGGTGCCTACCCTGGGTGCCAGGGTCAACCAAGGCTCCCTGAAGGAGCTGGGTTTGAAGACAGGCATCACTGCACCCAGAGCGCTGGGTGCTAGAGACCCCCCCCACGTCCTTACCCCAGCAGTCTTCTGGCCTATCTCCATGTCTTCTCCAGCTTAGCTGCATGCCCAGAAGCACCCTGAGATGTGGCTGGGAGCAGCAGGCGCGTGCTCTGGACTCGTGTCCTCCATGTGCATCCAGTACTTTGTACTTGTCCCAGAGGATCACTGCTCCTGCAGTGACCTCAGCAGCACATGCCGCTGTTGGCTTGTCCCACCAAGGTTTGAGGCTCTCCACTCCCTCACCCCTGCCTGGTGACACTCAAGCAACGCCACAGGCCTCAGGCCCTTGGGTCAGTTGCACCTAGAGGAATGTAGGCTAAGACCGGGGGTGGGGAGGTTGTTGGGGGAATGGCAAGAACCAACAAGGGTGGGGAGGGAGCAGTGTGTCCTCCACTGTCCCAGGACCATCCTGACCCGCAATGCCACAGGGAAGAGGAAAGATGGAATGAGGAGAGATGAGGTAGGAAATCAGGCCAGTCTCCAGGGGCAGGGCTGGTCCTTGTCCAGAGGGTCATGGATGGTCTACAGCAGAAAGTTCAGCTGGCAGGTGTGTTATCCATGCTTCCTGTCTGCAGCAGGGGGACCAGAAGGAGGAGGAAGGCCGCAGGAAGTGATCCCTGGGCTGGGAGCACAGGGAGGGCTCTGTTGGGGAGCAGCAGCCAGGACAGAGGGGCTGGCATGCACTCTAGGAAGGAGGAGGGGATGGCCTTGGTAGCTGGAGCAGAGATGTGGAAGAAGGAAGAGTAGAGGAGGCATCTGAGTGCTGATCCAGGCTGCTGGCTGGATTGTCTCTCTGCTGCCCTGGGAATGAGTTATGGGGTATGATGGTGAGGTTGGTTGATCATGCCACTGGAACTGCCTAGAACTGAGGCCATGGAGCAGATGAGACTCCAGGAACTAAGTCTATGGAAAAGGCCAAGGGTAGGAGCTAACACCACTTGTTTTATACTTTGAAGGAATTATCAATTCATAGAAAGTTACAAAGGTATCAAAGAGAAGTCCCAGGTACTCACACATGGCACTATTAAGCAAGGCCCCTTGTAGACCTGAGGCTGGAGAGAGTGACGTCAGATACACAATTTCACTTATATTTGACATGGTTGCAAATTAATGTGGTTCAAACAAGTGAGAACTTTTCTTCCTCCTTTCTGTAATGCTGTACACAGAGCCTCCACACTAGAATAGAGAACTTGGTCCTCTCAGGCCCCAGAGACCTCATCATCTCTGATGTATTGTCATGATCTGGTATATCCTCATGATTCAAAGTTGTGGCTAGAATTCCAACCATCACATCTGCTCTCCATGAAGCAGAATATAAGAAGAGACAGAGAAGAAAAAAAGAGGATAGCAGGTGTAAATAAGCCATCTTGCAGGAAGAGTCTCAGGAGCTAAGGCACGATCCATGAATGTAGTCACAAAATTTAGTTGGCATTGTCCGAGAAGTTTTCTGTATTTTTAAACTCAAATCCAAAGGTCTATTTATTACCAAGGAAAAGGCAGAGAATGAATACAGGGCACACGGCTGGCTATGCAGCGAGTATCAGGACAGAGGGATCTCTGAGAGGGAGAGTATACAGAGAATCAGTCATGACCGATGGAGGTGTGGCTCAGCAGTAGAGCTCTGCCTAGCGAGTTCAAGTCCCACTACTGTCAAACCAAAACACAATCAAGAAATCCCCAAATCTTGCCTATTGAACTACTCCCTGGATCTAGGGAGGAGACAGTCAGTGGCAACTGAGCAGATAAAAGGACAGGTGGGTGGGAGGTTGGACATGAGGGTGCTAGACCCAGTGCTAACCCTGACAGAAGTGACAGGAGGGGGGAAGGAAGTGAGGCAAGGAGAGTGGAACGGATGATGGGAAGACAGTGGAAGAATGGAGAGGGGCTATGAGGGGGTAGAGGAAGACGGCAATTTGTGGCTTCATAGGGGAGTCCACCATGGGGCTCAGAAGTGAGCAGCACAGAAGGGAGAAAAAGGAAGGCTCTGTGGAGCCTTCTGCAGAGCAGATGTCACAGAACTGAGAACTGGGGCTCAGGCAGGCGTGGAGCTCCCTGGGTTCTGGCAGAGGAGGGCAGAGGTGTCCCAGGGACCTCGCGGGTCCTCACCGTGTCCCAGGCAACACCTGCCTTAAACCTGGGCTTCCTGGGTCCTTACCGAGTTCCAGGGGACGTCCAGACCCCTCATCTAGCCCTTGGAAGTCCTCACCAGCCTGCTGCACTGGTAAGGATAATCTCAGATCTGAGCAGCAATGGCTGGACCTCCAGTCGCAGACATGGGCCTCTGGTGTGGGCTGGTTCAGCAGACTCAAAGGTGTCAAGCTGCAAGTTCTCCTTCTGTCTACTTTCCCACTCACCTTCAAATCTTCTCTGGGATCTTGATCCAAGGAAAGCCAAAAAAAACTGAGCCTGGGTGGGGGTGGGGGCAGAGGGAGCACCAAGTACTACCTGAGTGCTACCCCAGTGCTGCACCCCCCCCCCCCCAGGACCTATGCTCTGGAGGCCTAAGGCTGCTAGCAAGATGGTTCCTACCACAACCTCATCTTGGGCCGCAGTAGACTTCCCTTCAATTGCCATTGGCTGGAATAGGGTCACGTGACCTTTTCTGGCCCAATTGCTGGCAAAGGTGGTGGCTTTGCCAAGGCTGGCTTCGATGAATGATTTATAGGCAGAAAAGATCAGAACACACTCTCACCTCCTTTCCACCCATGGATAAAAGAAATGGGGGGTGCATCAGCAGGCTGAGCATGCCAAACAACTCAGTTTTGCCCTCTCATTCGTTCTTCATGTATTCGTTCATTCAGTACGTGTATACTGAGTGGTTACGACAGTCCTGATCTCAAGGCCTCACGGGCTGTTTGGAGGGATGAGATGCGGGCAGTACAAGGGTATGGGGGACACGGGCAAGGCCCTGAGTGGGCTGCTGTGTCCTCGGGATGTTTCCCCCTCCTCCAGTCAGGATCAAGCTTGTCTCATAAAGCCCCTCTCCTCCAGGGTGCCTTCCCCGATTTTCCCACACCTTGGGGACAGGCGCCCACACAGCCTGGGCTGACTGCCGTGTCCTATGTCCCCATTCTGGCCTCCAGAGACAGGACGCCGTGTCCCTGGAGCTGACCTCTGCCTGGGCGGAAGGCTGGCCTTGGTTCCATCCGCACACACAAGCCCAACAGCTTCCCCCTCCTTCTAGGTCTCTCCCATCAATTTCTTATTTCATAAAAATCAATTTCTGTCCTGTTTTCGCTGTATACATAAAAGACTGGCATCAATTAGCCTTCGTTCTCTCCCCCCACCCCTCCTCTTTCCTCCTGTCTTTTTTGGAAACCTCTTTGTAGGGAAAAATCTCATATTTCAGCAATTTGCATTATCCACACACTCAGCTTTGAAGTTCTAAGTTATGGTAAGAAAAGGACCCACTTATCTGCCCATAAAAAATGTTCAAAGCTTATAAATTCCCTGAAACAGATGTACATTATCATTGGATTTGCCTTCCTTTTTGCTAGAGCATGCCTAATAGAGTCTCAGCCACCCCCCTGGCCCCTTCCACCGCCCAGTCAGCGGCTCCTCTCCACAGAAGCCCGCTCCCCACTGGGCCAGGCCGACTTCAAAGGTCCTGGGCTGTCTGTGAGAAGCCAAGCACAAAGTGGGAACATAGGGGCCTTTTAAATCCCCCACATTTAAGTCGATAGTGGCCTCCTTCCTGGGCCCCCTTGCCTGGCAGAGGAACACAAGTCGGCCCTTCCTTTCCTGACTCAAGAGGACCAGGAGCAGAAGAGGCCTTGTCTCCCCCCCCCCTCTCCCCCATGTCTGTCTGTTTCTCTCTCTTCTTCCTCCACTTAAAAAATGCTGTCTGACAGCAGGGACTCTAGTACTGATGGGTGAGAATGTGGGAAAACGGGACAGGAACCCTCCATGGAGGTGGGGGTCTCAGTGTACCCTGTCCACTGAATCACCCTAGTACCCTACAATGTGTGTGTGTGTGGGGGGGTCTCTTCAGGATGCTGCTTCCAATCCCCTCTCTACACAGTGGCCAGGATCACATCCTACCCCTGCTTCCCACCCAGCATTTTGATGAGTTTCTCTCAGGGTAATGAGCACGCTTATCCACCATAACCCCCAGACTGTGGCTATCCCAGGCTATCCCGTGGCCATCACCAGCCTCTATATTTATCCAGTGGTTCATTCTCTCTCCTACCTCAGGGCCTTTGTACAAGCTGCCCTCATTAGCTTTCCACCTAAGGAACCCTTCCACAAACTTAGGCTTTTGGTCTATTAAAGGATTGCTGGTAAAGATGGTTTCACAGTCTGTTGGCTATCTTTCTATATCCTTTGTTGTGCAGAAACTTTATTTTGATGTAATTCCATCTGACAAGTTTCTTTCCTATTTGCTGTGCCCCTGGGACACTTTTCAAAAAGTTCCTTCCTATGCATGTAAGTTCTAATGTTTCTCCTACTCCATCTCACAATCATTTCAAATGTTCAGTTCTGACACAACAACATAGCTTTTATATGACAGTTAACTCCCTACTAGACTACAGGCTCCAAGAAAGTAAAGTTGTGTGATATGCATTTTTTTTTCAGTTTGGAGTATAATTGTTAGCATGTAGTAGCTGATCACTAAAGACTGGAAAGCACGGAGGATGGAGATAATTATTGGATGGGTGTGGTCAAGGGAAAGGCCTGCTATGCCCTAGCAGGTTCTAGTCCAAGTGGTGAGGGAAAAATCTGACTCATTCTTTGCTCTACCTAAATCTTGTCCCAAAGTTCAATTCTGGTGGTGGCTTCTTGCAGAGAGAGAGAGAGAGAGAGAGAGAGACAGAGAGAGAAGAGTCAAACCCAGAGTTTGACATGCTATACTAAACTGCACAGCAAGACAGTAGGGGGCCCAGTGGTCAAGACTTCTCTAGAAGGAAGGAAGCTGGGTGCTGGTGGCTCACGAATGCAATCCTAGCTATTCATGATCCTGACATCTGAGGATCCCAGTCTGAAGCCAGCCTGGGAAGAGAGAAGTCCACAAGACTCATCTCCAATTTAATCAGCAAAAAGCTGTTAGTGGACTTGTGGCTCAAATGGTAGAGTGGCAGCCTGGAGCAAAAGAGCCAAGCAAGAGTGAGAGACCCAGAGCTCAATCCCCAATATGAGTATACACACAAAACTTACTAGTAGGGAGGGAGGTAAGGAAGAAGGAGGGAAAGCTCCATTTGGGGCAAAGGTTTTGGACCAAATAAGTATCAGATGGCAGACTGAGTAGTCAGAGGAAAGGGAACCTGGTTAGCTGGGCTAAGGTGGTTAGAGGCCTCTTTCCACCTAGGGAGGATCTGGCTAGGGACCTAGCCATCAAAGGCCACCCAGTGTATAGACTGAGAGCCCACAGACCAGCCCGTGTCCCTCTATTCTAAACCCTTAGAATATCCCCAGTTTTCACCTCTGCCTCATGGCAGAAGGGACACACTACTGGATCTGACCATGAGAACAGTCCATTGCTGGAAATTTGTAACCCAGTCACCACAGAGGCCTTGCTGGGGCCATGCTGGGCCAGGTTGGGGTCCATGTGGAAGGCCCAGAGCGTGTGTCCTTCAGTCGCTCAGCAGCCGTCTGATAAGCAGCTGTCTTCGTTGGGCCCTTGGGACTGGAAAATAATACCCTTATTATTCAGAGAAGCAGACAGCGCCCATGGCATGAATAAGTGCGGATAGCGGATCCTCGCCACTCACACTTGCTGTATTGTGAATTTGCCTATTCACTACAGTGTACCGGGAACGCCAAAATCAGCATTTCCAGCATTTTCATGGTCATTTGTGGACACGTGCAGAGCAGTGGAATTTTCATGGTTCATTTACTGCTGGTGATTTTGCTACTTACAATGGCCCTGGGCTCTGTGTGGAAGAGACATCTGCTATTCCCGAGCACCAAGAGGCTGTGACAGGCATGTACGGTGTATGTGTTAGATGTGACAGTGCTGTGACCCATGCTGGTGGGATCCTCACCCTGCACGAACCCAGAAGTGACCACTCAGTATCCACAAAGTCAATGTTTAAAGCAGCTTCACAGAATAGAATGAATGTCCCAAGTGAGTTGCACTGACTCTGGTCACCAATGTGGTCAGCTCTGGGAATACGGGGACTATAAGGACCCTCAGCCAGACCACAGCCCTATTCCCAGGACTTTCTCCCCTAGATTCCCTGAACTAGCAGGGTGATGGCAGGCCTGGGACTAGCCCTGGTCAGTGTTGGCTAACGCTGTCCCTGGAAGGCAGGGTCAAGTGTTAACAGCTCATCCCCACACACCGTGATTATGTTTAAGCCTTCTGTGCATCGATGGCAAGTTTGGTGAGTAGCTTTTCTAGACTGTAACTGTTTCCCCACTTGTTCCTCACAAGACTATTCCGAGTTTATCAGGAATGTAGGCCTGGCACATAGTAGGCACTCCATACACGATAAGTTCAGCATACAGTAGCTGCTCCATAAGTAGTAGTTATGACAACTTTGACTCCCCAGCAATTTTGGTGTGTCAGCTCTTACCCAGTTCTTTGAGGACAAGGACAGGCCCAGAGGTAGGAGACTACTGGATTCTACCGCTCTCTCAAGCTCTACCCACAGATGAAATGACCAGAATTCAAGACACCAGTTCCTGAGAATCTGAGGCCACATCCTCCCAGATTTGTGGGAGCTACAGCCAGCACCTGGGTTGGAAAGGCCAGAGCTGGAGTCTCTTGGACCCACTGAGAGCCCCTTCAGGCCAGCAGCCTTCTGTTCCTGCCTGAAAAGAGTTAGAGATGTTGTTTCAGGGAGCTCGATGTGGAAGATTGTCCTCTTGCATTTCTTGCCCCAATGAAATATCCAAAGATCCTGGAGCTGAAGCCAAGCATTAGCCCATTTTATAGAGAAGCAAAGTGAGGCTCAAAATTGACCAGACTGGTGCACAGTCAGTAGCTCACAATGGCACAGCTAATTGGGAATCCAGGAAGTCTGTGTGGCTGACACAGTTTTAACACAGCATTAGCTTAAGAGGGGTGGCAGAGTCTCACACAGACCAGGACCCTCAGAGTGACCCGAGGCAACCCAGTCCCACCTAAAGGAAGAATGAGATTATGTTGTGAGCAAGGGTTTAGGACTTCCCACAAGGACCTCCCAAGCCACTAGCCAATCAGCCCTTGATTGGGCCTCGTTTTTAATGGGTGACTTCCAAGGTTGAATATGAGAGGCCCTAGGGATTGTGAGCTACACGGTATTGGGAGCCAGGCTGGGGAAGGGTTGGGGGGCAGGTAGAGGGGCTCCAGGGGGAAGTATGTACGCCATTGGAAAGGGTGGACACTGCTTAGTTCCTGTACATTGCTGCCTGGGGGGGATGGGGTCCCAAGGTAATCTTGTTTTCTGATTTTTACAGGAACAGCTAAAAATCCTGATTTTAAGAGTTGCAAACTTTAGGTCTTAGAAATCTGGACCAAACGTGACAAGTTGTTGGGCCACACTAGCTATGGACTGGCCAGCAGGGCGTTGGCCATGGGAAGGAGGCAGGGAGTGGGGCCTAGAAGCTTCCTGGGGAAGGGCTCCGGGCAAGTCAGCCTCAGGCCTGCCCTGCCCTTTCTGCTGGTACTGGAGCTTGAACTCGGGAACTGAGCGCTGTCCTTTAGCTTTTTCTCTCAAAATCCGTCGACTCTATCACTTGAGCCACAGCTCCATTTCTGGATTTTTGGTGGTTAATTGGAGATAAGAGTTTCACAGACTTTTCTGCCTCCGGCTGGTTTTGAACTGTAAACCTGAGATCTCAGCCTCTTGAGTACTAGGATTTCAGGCTGAGCCATTGGTGCTTGGTTCTTTTCTATTCTTTGTTGTTGTTGTTAAGTACATATTTAGTGAAATTAAAAAAGCAACACAGTGTGTTTCCAAAGTTTTATTTGCAATGTTTTCACTCTGTATATGTAAAACCCTCCAGGCAGGACTCACAGGCTGGAGTCATGGACGGACAGTGCAGGATGGCAATGCCCACTGTTCCTACCTGCCTCTTACCCCATCTCATCCGCTCTTGTATTTATTACCAGCCACCCTCCCCACCTTTGCTGGAAGCAGCCCTTGCTTTTACCCCAGGAGGCACCCTGGCTGCAGGGGCTTTGGCCCAGGAAGAAGGTCAACTTCAGGACCAGTTGGGATCCTCAACAAAGCCTGTTGTCTGCTCCCTGCTGGGCACCTGCTAAGGTGCCTACAGGAAGAATGGCCACCCTGGAAAGAAAACAGCATAGGTCATCTTTGATGACCTCATTTTGAATTTTACCATCAGAAATATCTGGAAAAAGAGTTATTTTAGTGAAGCAGGGGACCTCAAAGCTCAAGTGGCAGCATCCTGCTTTGTGCAGCGTTGCTCTTGTCCTGAGGTCCAGGTGAGGTCTGGGGCTCCTGAGTCGCTCTGCACCCACACTCGGTTCTGGCCCTGGCAGGCCCTTGGGCAGCTTGTACCTTAGGGCTTCTCCTAAGCCTCTAGGGCCCTCCTGGCCCACCTCTCTCCCTGAAAGGAGACTGGAAGGGCTCTCTGAAGGGTCTGTCCACACATAACCCCCAAACCTAGCCTGAGTTTGCAGTACAGCCAAGCAGGGCCACGGATAGCTGTTCCCCATGGCTGGCTTCAGCCCAGGGCCATAGGCCAAATGCAAAGGCTGGAGAGAGACACTCTCAGGAGGTGAGTGATCAAATCTAATTTTCTATTTTCAGGGCTGCACCCTGAGCCAAGGCAGAGATTGGGTGGTCTACACCCAGAAACCACCTGGGTGACCCTGGTTGGAAGCCATCTGGCCTCAGAAGATCTGATTCCCTGGGGTGCATGTAGCACTATAGTGAGGGGAGGAGGTGTCACCACGTCCCCCCATCCTCTGGTGCGGTCATGGTCACTTACCCCAACACCTATGTTTTGGGAGGTCTCTGGTGGGGCAGGAGCAGGAGGCTTCCTCTGCCTCTCCTGCCACCTCAGTGTACATACTCACAGAGGCTGGGCCTTGCTTGGGCCCAGGCACAGACTTCTGGGCTTCTCAGACAGGTCTATAGGCTTAGCTGCAATACCAGCTCCTGGAGGCAGGAAGCTTATTAAAAGCACTGGCCTTGTCATACACTGAATTAAGTAGAGGCAAGAGAGTCTTGAAAGGTCAGCCTGGGCTACAGAGAGAAACAGTATCTTAAGAAACACATAAATAAGGCATTGGTCCTGTGCTCTACACCCAAGCCCACCCAATCAATCCTATTAGGTGTGGGGTCTTCGGTAACCAGGTGCCTAGGGAGATGCCTCCAGCTTTGAATTCAGGTCTTTCCGCTGAGATCATCTGCAGTCAATGCCGCTGGCTCCACAGGAAGCCACGTGGGAGGCTGAAAGACTTTAAAATCCCCGAGCCACACCCAGGACCTGAAGGTCAGCATCGTCAGAGGTAGGCTTGGGAATTGGTCTCTGGAAAACTCTCCCAGGTGACTGTGAATTCAGCCATCACAGATTGAGAGTCACTGGTGTGTGGGGCCCACTCTGCCCTTCTCGCCCCTGGCCAACGGCTGGCCCATGTCAAACTCTCCTATGTTGTAGGTAGAGATCTGCTTGTCTCTCTGCTAGACTTACACACTAAACTCATGAGGATTCTAGAGTGGGAGGGGGCGGGGAGTGGAAGGCAGCTCCACAGTTTCTCTGGAGACCCGGCACCAGGGCAGGGGGATATGCTGAAGACACAAAGCCCTCTGCAGGAGAAAACCACCCCAGGTGAAAGAGGCTGAGCTTGATGATCCACTGGCCTTGAAGGTAATGAGACAAAAAACCAGATCAGAGCCCCAGATGCAGGGTGGGGCTGCAGAGTGAGAAGGTATCCCTGACATGGCTTTAAGATGTCAACCAAATCGGTGGCACTGAGGACCTGTGCTGCATTCAGTCCCTAGAGTGGCAGGCCTCTGTATTCGACCTTCTGAGCCCAGTCCTGCTCATATCCAGAAAAAGGGGAATGCTGAGTCTGCGGAGGGTGGTTGTATCACAGGACTGGCCAAGGAGCAAGATTATCTCGGGGTCCTTGGAGACCTGCATCCCCTGGGCATCTGCTGGGTGGTGGGGCAGCCTTTCTGTGTAGAGATGAAGCTGAGGGCAATGGGTGATCTTCACAACCCACTGACATGGAGTAGTACATTGATTCCTAGAGTACTGAATGGCTTCCAGGAGGAGATTTAGGCTGGTCCCCATTCTCCTCACACCTCTGTAGATGCCTTCTTTGGGATCCAGCAATGATTTGAGAGCTGAATGCTAAGAAAATGGGAGAAAGCCAATGAACCTGCTCCTAGCTGGTCCCTGTGCCAAAATGTTCAATTGGCATGGCTGGCATGTTGTATTCCAGCCCTGAGGACTTCTGGGGACCGACTCCCACGCTCCTGAGATGAGAACAGACCATGCTGCTCTAGGGACTGAACACACCACAGGTCCTCAGTGCCAGGAAGCAGCAGCAGGAGCCCACATCTCCCAGCTGACCAGCTCATGCCAAGTGCACATGCACACATGCCTTCAAAGCCACAAGTCCTGACCTTAGCTCCGGGTAACTTCTCCAGGCCCCATAATACTCACAGGCTCTGAGTTCAGGGGCCAGGAAAGCAGCAGCTGTTCTTGGAGTTCAGATCTGTAAACAGGACTAAACTTCTCACCTCACAAGCCAGCAGGAAAACACACTCAAAACCTCAACAAGGAACATGGATGCTCCTAATGTGCTTTTCTTCTTTTCCCCTTCCTTCCTTCCTTCCTTCCTTCCTTCCTTCCTTCCTTCCTTCCTCCCTCCCTCCCTTCCTTGCTTCCTTCCTTCCTCTCAATGTGCATAGACACCAAGACAAGCCCTGTACAAGGACCTTTAGGCTGTCACGGCCTAGGATGAGAGATGACCCATGAGCCTGATGGGAGGCGACAGTGCCTGGAAGCAGGCAAAAGCTAAGCAGCTGTTGGGGGGCGGGGGGGGAGCTCAACGAGTCAGGGAAGTCTCCAAATATATTCAGTTGGAGAGAAAAGGGCCTAAGCACGACTGCTATGCTGCTTGAATAAAAATAAAACGGTGGGGTGGGAAGGGGATTAAGCAACAATTTCAGGGTTTTCTTTCTCAAAAATAGATCCGAAAGAAATAGTACAAAATGTCAGCATTTGTAAATGGTGAATGGAGGGCTTAGGGATCGCTCTGCAGTATTCTGTTTCAAACTTTGTGCCTAAATTAACCAAATGTAAACAAGGAGTTATTTTATATAAATGCATTTATTCCGAGAATGAAGGATAGATAACATGGGTAGTTTCCACTGACGGGGAAACTGAGGGCCAGCACTGACTGCACTTGAAGTACAGCAGGATGAAGCCAGGGACCCAGGACTGGAACCTGGGTAGCAGGGCACAGCGGGCGGTGCTCAGCACACCCCACAGTATGTGACTGGTCCCGGAAGGCACCCAGAAGCTGGCATCATGCTGCTGGGGTAGGATGACAGGAAGTTTATTTCTTACTGTATGGATTTTCACACTATCTAATCTTACATGTGTACATGTTGCTGTATTTTGTAAATATTTTTTAAAAACTTGGGTAAATCCATTACCAAGAAATAAAAGAATCCTATCGGGGGTAGGGCAGGAGGCAACACCTGGCACTTCCTGGCAGCAGGAGTTGGGGGTGTGTATGCTGAGGAGCTGCAGTCAAACCAGGGGCTCCAACTCCTGGTCAATGTTCATTGTGGCCTTCTGGCGCTGACTTTATCCCCTACTGAATAGATTTGTGACCCCAGATGAGCCATGGTGATTGGTTGGAGGAGGGGGAGTGGGTACCTGCCCAGCCAATCAGAACTGTTCAGTGGAATTTCCTCAGAATGCTAATAGCTAGAACCCCAACTTGGCTGGAGGTACAAGTCTGAGTCCTAAAAGGGAGGGCTAAGAATCAGCTCCGCTCAGCTTCACACCTGATTTTGTCACCTCCAACAGTGCCATCTGCCTTCCTCTGGTTTGATTATAGCTACTTTGAGTTGGATCCTGACTGAACAGAAGAAAGCCACAATCCCAAGCAAGGGAAGTCCCAAACCAGTGGTTACACCCTTTTCATAGTGGCTAAGGGAATTCCATGGAAAATACTAGAACCCAGCCCTGCCACTTACTGTGTAGTCTCTGGGGAGTTACTAACCTCTTTGAGCGTTAGGACACTGGGCTTCCACTGCCTGCCCCCTGAAGGTTGCCGAGGTGGCTCAGCAGGACTGAATAAAACTGACACAACTCATGCCCACAGCCTTCAGGAGGAACTGCCTTCCAACCATGTTCAACCCCAATTCAAATGCAGGCTGTGGGAAGGGATTCTCAGCAAGAAAGCCATAGGAAGGAGATTTTAATTCATCTGGTTCTCAAGAGTGCCCATGGAACCTGCACCCACACACTCTGGGGCTCCCTAGCCAGAGGTGCCTTCGGAGCACGTGGGAAAGAAGCCGAGGATGTGCGTTTCCTGAAGGCTTCACAGCTGGCTGCATCCCTGGAGTGAAAATGCTTCCTCAAACTCTTAGTCCCGTGTGTAAAAGATACTCCATGCTTCTCCCTCGCCCCTAATGGGGCTAGGGGGAGGGGAGTGGCACCCAGGACAACCTAGTCTGAGAGGGATCTGGATTTTGTAGGAATCCCAACTGATTAACAGTGGACCTTTCCCTGGTCTCCCCAGGTCCTGGTCAAACAAAGCTTAGCCCTGCTAAGGACACTGACCCTGGGATCCCCCTCTGGCCACTGTCCCCATCCTCCTCCAATCTTCTGTACCCACAAAGGCCTCTTCCTAGTCTGTATCCTCTAAACCCTCCAGGAAAGACCACTACTCACAGGGTGGTGACTATGTGTACTTGACAGACATCCAGCACCCCAGGAGACACACAGTGTCACATCTGGGCTCCAGAAGCAGCCAGAGAGCCTGACCACTGGTTTCTACGTGCCAGCAAAGATACCTGAGAACATATATTTCTAGAAAGATACAGAGACACAGTAGGTGGCATCTACCTCTAGATGCAGAAGACTGTTCAGAGAACCACAAAGGTGGGCACATATTCACAGCTGGTAAAACCTGAGGCTTCCACCCTCTCATCACAGCCAATACCACACAACCTTGGAAAACCATGCTTGTTTATGAGGTTGGTTCTTTCTAACGGTTTCCAAAATGAGAAGGCTGGTTTCAGAGACAGTCCTTAATGGGTGGGTCTTCCAGATGCAGAGAGGGGTGGGGGAGTGGAGGAGGGGGATGTTTCCATGGAGCGCAGAACAGGAGAGATGGGGCTGGCTTGGGCCAGCGACGTCATCCCACTGGATAGGTAGGGAAGGTAACGCCAGAAAAGATTCCTAAAGTTTTCAGGTTGGGACATAAAAACGCAGTGGCAGGGAGGTGGTGTGTTGGCAGTCCGCTGAAATCCCTTGTAGCACATTACAGTCAATTAAGGGCAAAATCAAACCAGAACAACACTACGAGGTAGCAGCTGTTTGTCCTCTGGAGATCTTGAGGGTCTCTGATGCCAGGCCAGGGAAGGCCCAGGCCAGAGACTGGCCCCAGGGCTCCCATGGCACTAGGGGAAGATGGGAAGATCCATGTAGACTCCACAGCTCAAGGGGCCCCCTAAGGATGCCTCTGCCATTTACAGGCCCCTTCTAAACCCAGAGTCACTTCTTGGATGAGTTATGCATTCCCCACGACATATAAATAAAAAGTTTTAGTTCTGTGTTTCCATATATCTTCTACATGAAGGCTAGCTAAATATTAGTGGAGTAACAATAATTATTAATAACAATAATCGTCATAATAACAATAATTAATAGAATAACAACGCCAGGGGGTCTGGGGAGGGTCCTTCATATGGCGGATAGGGCCCGGGGACGGGGGCTCTAGGGCTGGTAGAAGTGGTGGTAATGGTGGTGATGTTCATGGTGATGGTGGTGTTCGTGTCTCTGGACTGCCTGCCCAGCCTGGCTTTCGTATACCACCACGGCAGGCAGCTCTCGCATGTGTTCCCGCCCCAGCACGGTACCTGTGGCCAGTGGTGCCTGCAGGCCCCGGCAGCCAGCCTGGCTCTCCTTGGCTCGGTGCTTGTGTTTCTTGTGCCCAAGAGGTGCCAGAACAGGAAGGAGGGTTGGGCTGGTGGCCAGGTGGGCAGTGGGGGACATTGCAGGGACAGAGGGTGCCAAGGGAGGCTTGCTTCTGGCTCCTCTGGCAGCATGGCCCACACCCATGCCTTTGCCCTGGGCTTTGGGGGACCTCACAAAGTGCTTGCTCCCGTCCTGGGTGCCACGGAGCCGCTGCTGGAGCTCTGAGACCTTGGCGAATGGGGTGTCAAGGAAGTGGAAAGAGCCCGGGTCTGTGCCTTGGGGCTTCCGATGGGGGACATGGATGGCTTCTGGCTCATGGGAGCGAGACCGGGTAGGGTTGGAGGTGCGAGGGGGCAGTTCTGACTTCTGGACCACTGAAGGGGAGCCTAGGAATCAATTCAACAACATTTAGTGAGCACCTACTGCGTGCTGGGCTTGCACCCCAGATCACCCTGCCCCCAGGCCACCAGGATGGATAAAAGCCACTGCCCCACTGCCCTGGGAAGAGCTGGGGCGAGGTGAGTCTTCAGAAAGAGTAGCTCTCATCTGGGAGGGAGCTGGGAAATATTGACAGCAATGAATACTAATAACCAATGGATCAGAAGGCTGAGGAAGAGCTGTAAGCTTTCTGGTGGAAATATAGAGAAATTAAATGCACCAAGAGGGAGGGAAAGGGGAGTTGGGTGAGTAAAATTAGCTTAACAAGAGGTCCACAATGTGGAGGATGGACAGGAAGCAGTTTTTTCCCTGGGTGAAATGACCAAGGGACATCCAAGCAAGGCTTGGACCTGGGCTGGGATGGATGGACAAGGAACCGTGGTTTTCTTTGTGTTCTAAGCCCTCAGGCAGTACTGGATTATGTTTAACTTTGTGCATGGATTACTTTCATTTTGATTTGGGGGGGGGTTCAAACCTCAGGTTCTGGGGTCAAGGCCAGGGCCTCAAGCTCTTGCTTAGCTTTTCCAATCGAGAATGGCGCTCTATCACTTGAGCCATACCTCTACTTTTCTGTCTGGGCTGGCTTTGTACTGTGATCCTGAGATCTCAGCCTCCTGAGCAGCAAGGATTACAGGCGTGAACCATTGGCGCCTGGCTTGAAAATGTTCTTACAGTTGGCATCTTTGACTCCATAACAGCTCCCCCAGCCCAGGAGAACAGCGGCCACCACCCAGCCTGGCGCATCCAGACCTTGCCCACATTCGCCTCCTGCAGCGGGAGCCTCTTACCTGGCCCAAACTGGGACGTGTAGTTTTCTATCCCGGCGAGGTCTAAGTAGTGATTTCTCCTCTCAATGTTCTCGTCTACGCAATGGTGGTAACAGGCTGACTGCTCCAGGCGGCTGTCACCCTGGAACCTGCGGTGGGGGACAGAAGTGAGTGGGTACCGCAATCTGGGGAGGAGTCAAGGGAGCAGACATCTCTAGTCAGTGCACTGATTTCTCTGTGTTCAGAAGGGTGGTCAGGGACTTCACACCAAACTGGCGCAAAGCAAATGTCAGGCTGTTAAAATCAGAAGGTGTTCCCAGTTCAGGCTTTGAATCACACATGCCCACTTGCAGGCACCCAGCTGACCTTGGCCTGGTTCTCCAAGGGCTGTGGGTAGGCCCAACTGTTAGCATTCAGGCTGGCAGCTCCACGACCTGCCCCAGAACCCAGTCTAGGCTCTCCAAGTCTAGGCACTGCAGCAGCCATTCTTTTGCCCCACAAAGGATGCTGACCTCCCACCTCCCTCAAGGACCTCTGCAGTCTGCTCCCATTTCCCAGTCATTCTCTCCACACAGCTCCAGCCCCCTGGACATCTCTGACCCTAGCCCTCTGTGTGCTCACATGGCACCCAGGCTTGGCCTGTTTCCTCTTCTTCCTGCATGAGGAAAACCCTACCCCACCCGTGCTGTTGGTCCACCAGGTGTGAATAGATCTGCACATCAGCTGTGCCACAATTCTGAAGCTCAAACGCCTGAAAATACAGGTTCCTCTTAACTGCTGGGCGGCCAGCCACCCCACAGGGAGGAGGTGTTGGATCTTTGTCTCACTGGGTTTGAATGAGCATACATCCTCCAAGGCAAAATCGTGGTAGGTCCTAGGATACTGCCTGAACCCCACCAACAGTGCACGGGGAAACATGCCAGGGATACCCGCCAAATGCTGCATCCAAATCACATTGGTGATACGGGTTTTAGCATGACAAGATGAGGGCTACAGCTCATTATTTGTGAATCTGTGTAGTGAGACCACTGCCCCCCTACAGAGAGCCCCTTTGGAATCCTTCAGATGCAGGCACCCAGCTGGTGCTTAATACATGCTCACAGGTCCCAGGCTGCCCCCTCTGCCTGTGCCCACTGTACCTGAGGGGGGCTCGATGCTTCTTCTCCCAGCTGCGCAGCTCCTCAGCAGGCTTAGTCTCTGCTCGGGGCCTCGTGCCCTGCACGTCTGAAGCACAAGGAATGACCGTGAGCTGCCTGCTCCTGGCCCTGCCAGGGTCTGCCGAGGTGTGCAGCCCTTGAAACATGCCCATGGAAGCTCTGCTATGGCTCTATAGGACAGTCCCCTGGCTAAGGCTAAGTAGAGGGTGCACTAAACTAGGAACAGTTGGGGGACACTCTACAAATGCTGACTAAAGCATACTGGGGACAAAGCGTCTTCTCCCTGAGACTCTGTAGCTTGGCTCCTCGCACTAGCCCGCCTCCCTGCAGCTGCTCATCACGCCATCTCCCACCTCTACGTCCCTTTGTGGGTCTCCACCTGTGTTGCTTCCTTCCTTCTCTTACCCTCCTATCCCTGTGCTGCTCCTCCAGGACCTGTCAAACAAAGCCCCACGTGGGCACAAAGCAGCTCCTCACCAGCATGGTTGAGAAGGACGCTCCTCTTGCTCTGGCTCCCATCGGGGGCCACAGTCAGCTTCACCCGCAGGGTCTTGCTGGATGTTGGGGAGTGGTTCATGGAGGAGTCGACCACCTCATAGATGGTGTGCAGCAAGCTGGTAATGTCCTGGGTGGGAGGAAGCAGGTGCCTGCATGGGCCTCAGCTCAAAGCATCGTTAACACAGCAACAAGGGGCTTGGCTGCCTATGCACTGCTGAACCCATGGCAGGTGCAAGGCTGGGGGAAGCAAGGGGCCAGGTGGCAGAAGGAGGAAACAGCGGAAGAAAACCTCAAGAGTGGGTTGTGGCTACAAACCACTTAAGCGCAGGGGTACCAGGACCCTCTTAGGGATGGCATGGAGCCCACGCCAGGCAGCCTCATCCACAGCTGAGGGCACAAACAACTCCCATCTATCACTGGTGTCCCAGGATGCCCACACCCTCACGCTTTCAGCTTGTCCTGCGAGGGCAGCGCTAGCCCTAACTCCACAGAAAGCACTGGCCAGGAAAGCAGCAGAGAGGACTTAGAGGTGAGCCCGGAGAATATTGGGGTGGAGGTGGCAGCAGCATCTACTCAGGTCTGATGAGCACTTTGAGAAGGAAACAGACAGCGGATGTGTGACTGTTGTGAACTGAGTTATACCCCTGAGTTATACTCCTTTATTGAAGTCTGAATCCCCAACACCCCCCTGTGGTTGGCGTGAGAGGTGATTATGGCCGAATGTGCTCATAGAGGTGAGGTTCTAACCTATAGACTTGGGGTCCTGTTAGGAAGAGGGCCTACTGGGGACACAATCTGGCAGCAAGTTGTGTCTCTAGGTTCTCTCTCATCACAATGTGGGGAATGTGGGGAGAAGGCCATTTGGGAGGAAAGGCTTCACCAGGACCCAAATGGGCCAGTGCCTTGATCCCTCTGTCCAGCCTCCAAGCTGGACTCAGTCAAGGTAGCCCACATTGACTGAGACCGTCTCAAGGAAGAAACTGTGCTTGAGAGTTTGTTTGTAGGTTCTAGCTGCTCGTACACCCTTGGCTGAAGACAGGGCCTCCTCTATCAGGGATGGTCGTCCTCTTCAGCCAAGCATGCAGCTTCAGGGGGCAGGGAGGGGGTAAACAAGGAGCAGTGAGGAAGGGGACACCCTCCTAGCCAGCCAAGTCAGCTAAATCAACCCTGGCAATCAATCGGGTGACAGATGTCATATGCAGATTGCCTCACATCCTACATCTGTTCTTTGGGCCTCAGTTACCCTCTAAACCAAAACACCAGGGTCTCTAATCTGGCTTCTGACTGGGACTGGAAGTCCTCCCTTGGTTCTGGGTATCTGCTGAAGTCATTTGTCTGAGGGGCAGCTTTTTGCTTTAAGTAATACTGGAAACTTCTGGAATGTATTTTCTGTGTGCAACAGACCCCACAGTCCCATCTGTCCAGCGATTCTTCATGAACCCAGAACTTGTACATCCTTCACCTCCCTTCAGCAGAGGGGATCTCCACGCTGCCATGGTGGTGAGCATGGAGGGTCCACGGGGCCCATGGAGGAGTGAGTGGCAGGCAGTCAATCGGCTCAGCTGACATGCCCTTATTTGCAGGCTGAGGATCATCTCTGAGACGCCCCAAACCCCAAACCATCTGTGAATCTTCAGTCACTGATACTGATATCAATAACTTAAGAAAAAAATTGTCACTTGTAGAGCTTGAACTCAGTGTCTTGGGCACTGTCCCTGAGCTCTTTTGCTCAAGGCTAGCAGTCTAACACTTTGAGCCACAGCTCCACTACTGGTTTTTGAGTAGTTAGTCCAGGCTGGCTTTGAACTGTGATCCTCAGATCTCAGACTCCTGAGTAGCCTGGCTTCAATGAGTAACTTTTAACAGACCCCTGGAAGAACAGACCAGACAAGGTGGGGGCTGGATTCCGACTGTGGAGACCACGTTTGAGTGTCAGGCTTCCATGGCTACTCCTGGCTTACCTGGCCATCTCAGCTTTAATGAGGCCTGCAGAGAAAATTTCTGCTCCCTCCCTCCCTTCTCTAGAGCTCCTTCACATCGCACAATGCCCATTTCTTGGGAAGCCAGAGGGAGCATCATGGACAGATGGAGGTCTACTGACAGCCATCTTACAAGCATCATCATAGACCTCATAGGGCCTGGGGGCATGCTTTGTGATCACAGCAGGTCTACCAGGAGTAGCTAATACTAGCTACTCAGAGTGTTGAGATCTGAGTAGCACAGTTCAATGCCAGCTTAGGTAAGAAGGTCCATGAGACTCTTCAACTAACCACCATAATGCCAGGAGTGGAGCTGTGGTTCAAATGGTAGAGTACCAGCCTTGAATGAAAAAACCAAGGGACAGCGCCCAGATCCTGAGTTCAAGTCCAAGTACTAGCACACACACACGTGCACACACACACACACACACACACACACACGTGCGCACACACACACACACACCCCAAGGGCAATAGCAATGAGGCTTCAGCCAATGGCAGGAGCCCTGTGGCCTTGGATACCCACCCCCACCCCAAAGCTCTGCTCCAGCATAGAGGGGTAAAGTGGCTTGGGGTGGCTCAACCCCACCCTTAGAGATTCAGGACCGCAGAGAAAGGAGCTCGGCAGGTTCTGGAGTGGCCTGTGTTCTACACCTGTTCCCTTCCATCTAGAGCACTGCCCAGTCTAAGTGTCAGGAAGCAGGCTGCCCCTTCCTCTCTGTTACCTCCCCCTTCCCGTGGCTCCATGGTCCCCCCACTTCACACCCTCCCCCCAAGCCCTGCCACTCCCAGGCCTGAGATCAGGCCCCTGTGCCGAGGGCCCAGGGCCCAGCAATTGTCAGGAGGCAGACAGAGCCAGACACTCACCTCCCGAGTGACCTTGCCATTGTTGTCGAAGTCATACAGGGTGAAGGTCCATTCCTGCCGGCTGTCCTCCTCCACAGACACATCACACTGTAGCTCCTGGACACAGACAGGAGGGCTGGTCACTTATCAGCTGGAACAGTGGCTGAAGGGTGACGCATGAGCCCACCAGCCAGGCCTGCCACGGGCCAGGCCATGGGCAGACAACCCCTGTTCTCCCCAATACCAAGGAAGAAGGAGCAGAGGACTATGCAGGGACAGAGGACCTGGCGGGGGGGCAGCAATCTCCAATCTTCAAAGACAAAGGAAACGTAAGAAAAAAGCAAAGCCTGAACCCAGGGCTAGAAGCTGCTGGGAGGCAACAGGGAAGTGACGTGGATGGCCCGGGAAGGCCCCTGGGGTCAGCTGCCTGAAGCAGGTAGCAACAGAATACAGGCATTCATGGCTAAGATTCCAGGGTTTGCCCAAATTAATGGTTCCCACTTAGTCTTCCACAGCTGTGGGAGTCCGGGCAGGTTGCTCTTTCTTGATGCCTCAGTTTTCCCTCATATAAATGATGAGAAACGACTATCCACCCTGTAAGGTTGCTGGGGAAATGAAATATCCTGCTCCATAGCCCTTGGCTCCTCAAAGTTCCTGCAGCTGGGGTGAACATCCCCACCCTCTACTTATCCACACAACACATCTGAACACATACTTAGGGGAATGTCACAGAATAAAGCTCCTGCTGCCCATGAGCCCCATGTGGACACCCTTCACTGGCTTCCTGCCATTGTCCCAATACACAGCGCACACCCCACCCTTGTCTAAGAGGAAGTGGGAGGAGTGATAGTTATTATACCATGTGCCTGGCACCTGGCTAGTGATACTGGCTGTTACTGTCTGCTGTAATTGTTAACCCAGGAAGTTCATTATCATTATTCACAGAGATCCTGGGGTCCACCTCTGGCAGTCTGAACTGTGAGGTGGCAAGCTCCATCACCAGAGGCCTGGACGCAAAGGCCAGCTGAGTATTACAGACAGTTCTAGAGAAGGCTGTTTGGGAGACACTAGTTCTCCTCAAGGCCTTTGAGGCCATAAGAGTCTATGAACCTAACAACAGGAGCCCCAGGTCATTCTGTCCTTTCTTGTCTCACTCTGTCTATCCTCCCGCTACAAAGCAGCCAGCCCCGGAGCTTGTCATCTCTACCACAGGCTCAGGCTCCAGGAGAGGGCAAGATCTGGAGGAGTGTGCCCAAGCCAGCCAGCATGGGGCCATGCGAGTGAAACCAGTTCCTTTGCAGCTCTGGGTGGGCACAGGTGAGTTCAAAGTCAGCACGTGCTCAGCTGTGACATGCCTGCCTCGCTGCCGCTTGCCAAGGACTCCTCTGCCCTCCAGAAAGTGCTTCCGATGGCATCATACAACCCATGCATTCATGCCTACCTGCGTATATGCAACATACATGTACCACGCATCTCACAAATATACATCACACACATGCGTGCACCACACATCTACCTGCAAGTAGTGTACCTATACACATGCATTGCACACGAACGACAACTCTTATGTTCAGCACACTCCTATCTGTGTGTATCGCGCACGTGCATGCATCATGCAAAGAGACAATGCATTCCACATACATACACAGTGGTGACCTTTCTGACCCTACCTGTCTTATGTAGGTCTCCTTGCCCTACCCCCACCCCGGGAGGCTGCAATGAGCTTGATTCCCACAAGGTGTGCGGGCATTGCACCTCCACCTCAGGCCTTTGCTCCTGCTGGTCCCTCTGTGTGAAGCAGCCTTCAGACCCGCTTGGCTCCCTGAGCATCCTTCCCACTTCTCACTCTTGCACTCAGGGGGTTCAGTGCTCAGAGTTCAGCTCGGGGGACCTGCCCAGAGCCCTCTGCCTCACCTTGCCCACCCTATCATCAATGCCACAGATCAGCTTTGGGAAACTGAGGCCAAGGAGGGAACAGCTACTGTTGGGCCAGAGTCCTGTCTCCCTGCACCCACCTCCAGACACTCGCCATCCTGGGCTCCTACCCAGAACCCAGCCCGATGCCCTGGCTACTACTTCACAGAGAGGCCAGGACTGAGCTGAGAGGGGCAGCACTAAGCCCTGGGGAATGGTGGGGGGAGGGAGAGAGGCAGAAGCGATCTCCCACCGAGGCTAGGGGATGTGAGGGGCCTCTGTGCCTGGCACTGTGCCACCATGACGGGAAATGCAGCTTGTCTCCCCAGAGCCCAGCGTGAGGCAAGGACACTTACTTCAAATTTCAGCTGCTTCTTGGAGGCTGGGCACGTTTCACTCCCTCTCTCCATCCTCTTCTCATCTCCACTGCCCAGGCCGTCAGTCTTCTCAGGTGGCAGGGCCACTGTGGGGCAGGTGGATGGGAAAGTGAAGGGGGATGGAGGTGTGGAGTGGCTATGACATGTACGCCAGCGTGCTGGGCCCTGGCTGCCCTGCTCTGCCCATGGATGGGTCTGACTCTCTGGCCCTGGTAATGCCGGGCCAACCCGGGGAGCCTCTCCACAGGGCATCGCACTGGCCACAGGTTTCCCCCATGGGCCTCTCTGACCCCCATTCATCCCTAATCTGCAGCACGCACAAGCAGCCTGTGCCTTCTGTGCACACAGAGGGGCACAACCAGTGCTGGGCAACAGGGGAGATTCTGAAGCTCAGAGAGGGACCGTGGCTATTTTCTGCACAGCCTCCTGAAAATTGTCACCCACCTGAGTCAATGTGAGGTACATTACTGTGTGTGTGTGTGGGGGGGGTGACAGGAACTGAACTCAGCTGGGTTAATGAAAGGAATTAATGTGTATCAACACATACATATTTCACACACACATGTGCATGCGTGCACATCTGCATGCACACTTGCCCACCTGGGCCTTGAAATTGGCCTCTTCTCGCCAGAGTCCTCCTTGTCCCTTTGCCAAAGGCCACAGCTCTTCATGTCCCCCAGTTGCAGAGAGGGGATGTAAAATCTGACCTATGAATGCTACTTCCTTGCTGTGGGTACCGCCAACAAGTGCCAGGAGGGGAACTCTGGGCAGCACTTCATCTCAGAGCCAGGCCCTAAGGTTCCATCAAGTCTTGGCCCTGCCCACAAGCCTCTTCTGGCCCTTTCTGTCAGTTTTGAGTGTCTCATACGGGTCTCACACTTCTGGGACTACTTCTTGGAATATACATACTTTCGGCTCTTCCCTCATTAAATGTCCTCCAGAACCCTAGGGCAGTGATTTTGCTGTTCTGTTGTGCAGGTACACAAAAAGTAGTAGGACAGCACTGGTGGTGTAATCCTAGCTACTTAGGAGGCTGAGATCTGAGGACTGAAGTTTAAAGCCAGCCCTGGCAGAAAAGTCTATGCGACTCTTACCTGCAGTAAACTACTGAGAAAGCCTGAAGTGGAGCCTGTGGCTCAAGTAGTAGAGTACCAGTCTTGAACACAAAAACTCAGGGACAGCGCCCATGCCCTGAGTTCAAGCTCCAGAACTGGCACCAGAAAAAGGAGTATGGATTTCTACTCCAGGAACCTTCCCCATCTCTCTTGACCAGGGGGTGACCAGGCTGCAGAGGGCCCCACAAGGAAGAGATCTCCCCACTACACAGGAAGATGTGGTTGGGATTCCTTGATATGTCAGTGCCTGGTAAAACAAGGTACGTGCCAGGACCCTAGGAGGGAGGGTGGGGACCTCCCCAAAAGGTGGGACCAGCCCCTCTTCGTCCACTCACCCATTCCTGTCCTGGGGTGCAGCCCTTCCTGGAAGTTGGCTATAGCTCTCCTTGTGGCACCCCTGGAGACTTGGGGTCCCCATGTGTGTATAGAGATGGTGCTGGCAACTGCCTGATCTGGCGCACAGCTCCATCACGGCTCCCCTCTGGGCCAAACTTGGGAACTGCTTCCCCAACAGCAGGGAGACAGCACCCTAGAGCCAGAGGTCCTGTGGTCTCAGCTCTTCAACGGAGGAAAACGAACAATGCATTCCCTCACTCCCTGCAGAAGGGTACAGGGGCTCACCCTCACTGCGGACACAAGTCCTAGCCCTGCTCCCCCAAAGCCAACCATCCGCTCCACTCCAGGGCACCTCAGCCCCAGGGACCAAAAGAGCAACTAGGCAAACACCTAAGACCTGTCCAGCAGAGTAGCTGCCCTGTCCTGAATCCACCTGGTACCTTCTGGGCACAGCTGCCTTGCACAAGGCATGTAGTTCTCCTGTTACCTCACAAGCCAGAATCTGGGTTCTCCTGGGCTCTCCAGGACTCAGTTCTAGAAGCTTCCAGCATCTCCAGCAGGCACAGCTAGGCAGAACAGGAGTACCCCAACTGACAGGGTACTGGAAATCCTGTCATTCTGACTCTGCCCCTGGCTGGTCCCAGTAGCCTTGGACAAGGCACCGGCTGCCTCTAGATCTGTCCTCCCCTCTGTAAGATGGGGCCACAACGGCGTGTCCCTCCCAGGGCTGCTGGTTCCCACACTAACATTGTGGGGACAGGAAGGCCAGGAGAAAGCAACAAGGGAAGAAGTGCTCACTGAACACAGTAATAAATGCTGGCTGAGCCAGGGTCCCCGCTGGTTCTCCAGATCCAAATGACCCTCTAGTCACTAGTGCCCCTTGAAGAAGGGGCACCACTGATGCGGAGGCTGCAACATCTGTTGGAGGAGAAGAGGAAAAAGGAAAACAAAGCCTAGTTCCCCCTTCAAAGCTGCTTCCTGCTGCCCCCCTGCAGAGGTCCTGCTGGAGAGGCCAGCCATCAGGGCTCATCGAAACCCAGATGCAAGTTCAAAGGAAAGTTATCCGACAAGCACCTTCAGGTTCAATTGCCTTTCATGTTCCACTTGATAAACCCCAAGATAAGGACCCTCTGTGCCTGTTCTTGGAGGCTGTGGATCACCCTGATACCACTGGGCCGGCAGCCCGCTGCCCTCGAGTCCTCTCCTGTCCCCCCCTTTCTTGTCATCTCCACCCTCATGGGTTTTCCCCAAAGACCAGCATGACCAGGACTGTCCTCTCCATAGGTGTCTTTATCCCTCCCAGACAAGAAAACCACCCAGCCACGGGGCAGCGGTGCTCAGTGAAGCCACCAGCACCCTCCCAGCCTGAGTTAGACACAAATGGGCAGGAAGACTGATCCAGCCTGGGACATTAGGGGACATGGGTGAGGACCCAAGGAACCTTTCACCCTCTGATCCAGGGCAAAAAGATGTCAGAGAACTAACCAAAAGCTGTACAGACCCAAGACCAGAGTCAGAACTGGGACTCAGGTGCCCACCCACCATCTGCAGGGCAGGCAGCATGAGGCAGACGGTGAGCCTAAAGGTCATTGAGCCTATTTTTGGTTTTGTTTTGCCCATACTGGTTTTTTTTTTTCCATTCATGGCTGGTGCTCTACAACTTGAGTCATGCCTCTGAGATTCCTGCATTTTGCTGCTCAATTTGAGATAGTCTTGCAGACTTTTCTGCCTGGGCTGGATTCAAACCTTAATGCCTTGAACTCAGCCTCCCAAGTATCAAAGATTACCAGTGCCTGGCTCAGAAAGACACAGGTTGAGCCAGGCCTCAGTCAGTGTCCAGGTCCATTCTCTACTTTTCATCCACACTTCCAGCCAAACCCTGGGAGTGACAGGCTTTTGCACACTCCAAAAATGTTGTACTTGAAGGCAGACTGCCTGCAAGAGGGCCTGCCAATGAGAATGAAGGAAGAAAAATAAGGAATAGATGGACAGAGGATGCAGGCAAACATCTTCCATTTCCCTGGTAAGCCTAGATGATAAGCAGAAACTGCGAGGAAACGAGACCCTAGAAGTTGGCTTGGCCTACAGCTTGGTTTTGTAAATAAAGTTTTATTGGAGCACACTCATGCATATGTACTTTTTCTCTGCCTGCTTTCTCTTCCCAATAGCAGAGCTGAGTTTCCCAAGAGACTGTATAGCCTACAAAGCTGAAGATAAGCACTATGTGCCTTTTCTAGAGTTTGTGGGTCACTACTTTAGGTGACCGCAGACCCCCACCCCCACCATGATACATACTTGATGAGCAAGGTGCAGAGTGGAGTTCACCTAAGACTTATTTGACTGGAAACCTTTGTGCGGTATACAACCTGCCCAACTGGACACAACAGCCATGGAAGAAGGAAGACGTTAACTTTGCTTCCTTAAAACTGAGTCTGGGGGCTGTTAGGGAAGCTTTTGCCGGTTGGAAGCTGTTCCCTGTCCCTCCTTACATCATGGCCAGAGCCACAAGGAGTCTGGCTCAGTATTCACCAAAGACGTTCTCAACCTGGCTGCTCTCCACCCCCAGCAACTGCCAGATTAAATGCGTTACTTGACCATCTTCACCCGGCTCCCTTTGATGTTCCCTTCTCAAGCTTCAAAATACCTTTTGGAGGGAGATCAGACAGCATTAAACAGAATTACTAATTAATTAAGCAAAGTTAAATTTTAAACACTGTTTGTTGTGTTAGCCAAAAGCCTGAACAGAACAGACTTTTTTCTTCCACTGAGATCAAAGACAGCCTCTTCCCTCTCCCTCCTCCAGTTTAGAAAAAAGGGAAAGAGGAGGAGAGAGAAAGCAGAGGCTGAAGGGTGGCAAGCGAGAGCAGGGTACAGGTTCCACCCTCCCGTGGCCAATGGGGACCCGCTGGGGAGAGCACCATCACTTTCGGGGGACTGTTTACTCTGGCAGACAGCAGTGACCTGGTGAGCAGGTTGGCACAGCCCACCCAGACTAAGCTGCTGACAGCTGGTGCTACCCTGTCCTTTGGCAGCCTCTCTCCCCTAAGCTACCCAGAGCAGACACACCTTGCTCTATGACTGGGGTCATTTGGGGTCACTAGCAGACAGGCTCAGAGGGGCAGGTTGTGCACTGCACAATCCCAGAGGTGTGGGGTGGAGGGTTGACCCACTTAACAGACCAAGACCACGGATGTGGGTATAGCTGATGACATTTCTCCAACAGGTGGCAGGCAGGTGTGGAGGAGGAGCAGCTTTCCTAATTGCTACAAGTGTATCTGAGATGGAAGGGCGTGGTCCTCCTTGTTCAATGGAGCCCCTTTCTGTACAGCCCCACCTAGACCTCCACATCTGTACAGACACAATGCACACTTCCTGCACTCTAGGCCACTGCCCCAGAAGTGCCAGGCTCAGCCTGTCCCATGGGTTCACAGAGTAGAGAACCTACCACAGTGTGTCCAGAAGCACCAACTCCCAGGACATCAGGAGGAAGGCTAGGGTGCAAGGCACACCCATCAGACCCACCTACATGGAGAGGGGACCCTGTGCAGGGGAAAGAGGTAGCCCCTATGCAGGCGGAAATCCAATCCTTGGTGCTATCAACAAATGCCAGCTTATCCTTAACACGATCCAGAAAAGGCCTGGTTGATATTAAGCTTTGGGAAAAAGAAAACAAACAACAGACAAACTGGAAACACAATGCTGACCAAGTTGGTCCCTCTAAAGAAAGACCAGAAACTTCTGGCTTATCAAATGTACAGCCCGTGTCTGCTTCAGCACAGTTACCTGGCATGTGCGTCATGGTGGGTACAATGTCAGATGTAACAGAAGCCAGAGATTCCTTGCTGGAGTTTGGGCACATCCTAACCTGCCCCTGGCCCCCTTTCAACTGGCCACGTACACATGATCTGCTCCAAGTATTTTGGTCTCAGGGGACCCTGCCAGGATGCTTCTGTGTCCCCAGTCCTCCAGCAGCAGCTGTCAGAGGGAATGTAGATGAATTTTAATATTAGCCTCTGCCCTACATAATTAGGTGGGTAAGTCTGCTGCCAGTAAAAAGAGAAAGCTATCATGTGTGCATTCCAGGCAAATGGTTTCTCTGCATCCTGAGGGTGGGGACCAGAGAGAGACACAGAACTGTTGGTCCCATGGTCACATATACTGGAGGCCAGCCTGCAGCTGCTGGGGAGGCTGCAGCTACACACGTGACTGCATTAAGTCCTCTTATAAACACTGAGCAGGGGTGTTGCTGTTCAGGCATTTGACAACCGCAGAAATAATGCTTTAAAAAGTAAAACCGAAATCTAGGTGTGGTTGTGCATGCCTGTAATCTCAGCTACCAAAAACAAACAAACAAAAAAAGCAAAAGGCTTGGGGCATAGTTTAAGTAGGAAAGTGCTTGTCTAGCAAGTGTAAGGCCATGGATTCAAATTTAGTTCTGGAAAAAGAAAGTGAACAATTGAAATCGGGGTATGATGGTGCCCACCTGTAGCCTTATCATCCCTTGGGAAGTGGAACCAAAAGAGTATGAGTTCAAGGCCAACCTGGGCTACACTGTGATACTCTGTCTCAAAAAAAAAAAAAAAAGAAAAAAGCAATGTTGATCAGCCATTTTCCCGCTGGAAACTCTCCAAGGTTGCCTGTTTCTGAAGGAGGAGGCCAAAGACTTCAGATGCTAGTTGCGGTGTCTTCACTCACACTCTGTGGGATGTGGGACAGCTTTCCCAGATGGTCCCTGTGTCTGTGCTGCCCTCCCTGGAATATAGCCTGAGCCCCCTTTCCTGTGAATCGGGGCTTCACACTGCAGGGAGGAATCCTGTGCTACATCGATACACATGACTGTCCCAACTCTTCTCACAGTGGCCGATGCCCACAGCACAGTGCCCGGCACACTGTAGGTGGGTCATTACCACCATCAGCTACTGTCAAAACAACATAGCCAGCGGAGCCATGATCTGAACCAAGCTTGCAGGAGAGCTTGGAGCTGGGGGTGGAAGGGGGCACCAGCCTGGTCCCTCACTGAACCACTGGAAAGCCCCTTCCAGATGTCCAGGGAGCCTCCAGCTGGTCCTGTAGTGACAGGCTGACAGTAGGGCAGAGGATGAGAGAGAAAGAGGAGGGAGAGGCAGTCAGGGGAGTGAGAGCTCTGGAGCCTATGTGTACATGCATGTGCATGTGTGTAGTCACATGTGGACATGCGTGGACATGTGCACATGCATGCATGCGTGTGTTCGATGTATGAGTATGAATTCACATTTGTAATGACATATATTTGCACATGTGCATACACTTAAATGCAGGTGTGTGTGTGTGTGTGTGTGTGTGTGTGTGTGTGTTAGTTCCATGGCCTGTGTTTCTAGACCTGGCTGGGGTATTTTAGGGAACTGCATCCTAGGCTTTTTATGACTTGTGACCCAGACATTCCAGTGAGTTTGGGTTGAGTTTCCTAGAGAACCAGAGGATCCTGGCTGACCTAGTTCTTACTCGAAGCTCCTGCTTTTCAGGAAAAGCCCCCTAGGACCCCAACACAGCTGCTTGCCCCACACAGAACACCCGGGTATCTTCAGCTTTTCCATGCTTCCTGAGAGCAGAGGGGTTGCCCAGGCTGTGCCCAGCTGGAACTGCCCTCTGCTGTAGAGACAGCTATAGCTAAAAGGAGAGAGGGGAGAAGACTCTCTCTCTCTCTCTCTCTCACACACACACACACAGCACTCTGGCTTCAATGTCTCAGCGAGCAGGAGGTTTCAGCCACTCAGCTCTGAGGGTCTAGGGTGAGTCCTAGGAAAGGCAGGAACAGAGAAGACCCTCCCTTTAACACCCCCCTCCCTTCCCCTGTCCTCCCCATCCATTCCCCTCTGCACTCCCCCTTCACTTCCCCTCCCCTCTCCCCCCCCCCCGCCATCTGAGTTACAACACACCATGGAACTCAACTTTTACAATCTAACCCCGAGCTACTTGAAACTATTAAAACCTTCTTGGTATCTGACACAAGTCAGAATTTCCACTCTTCAAGCTGAGCTTTTATGAAGAACAGACGGAGAGAAACTACGGAGGTAACAAAGTCCTCTTGTTCTCCCTGTCACTGCGGAAACTCAGCCATGGGGGGATGGAAGGGAGGTGTGCGGCCCGCTGACCCCCCACAAGCCAGCCTCCAACTGGGCAGAGCCCACCTTCCCATTCATCCTCAGGGGTCTACGCTACTTCCCAGGGGTCCTCCTCCCCACTTGGGGCTCCGTGGGATTGCCTGGGGCCACTGCCTGGGGCCTCATCAGAACAGGACAGTAAGTGTCTGGTCCTGACTCATTCCCTGAGCTGGTATGAGCTCCAAGCTCCATCTGTCTGCCACCAGGCAGCCACAGCCACAGTGGCCCATCCACCTGTATGCGCAATTAGCACCACATCCTACTCCCCCCCAAAGAGGGTGTGGTTCTGCCTTACCCAACTCCCCAGCTGGCTCTTCCTGCCACTCTGGCCTTTGTTCTCAACTCAAAGCTCATTCTCCCTCCACATTCCCCCATGGCTGGCTTCTTCCTGGCATCCACATCACCTTAGGCATCACCTCCTCTCCCCATACTTCTTGGCAGAGCCACACACCAGAAGCCTGTCAGTTCATTCGCTGGTCTACTATCCCCAGCCTGCCCTCCTCTGAAGGTCCACAGCGGGGTCTCCTGTTTGTGGTATGAATCCAGGACCCAGCAGAGCAGTAGCAGTCTTGAGAATATACTGAGGAGACGGAGACCTCCATTCTGTTCTATCTGTTGTGTGATGTTGGCCAGGTCACTTCTCCACTCTGGGATTCAGTTTTTCAACTACAACAGAAGGAATTAAACGCTTCTAAAGAGTTCCCCAGTTCTGTCAATGGTCAAAGTACCGATAGCAAAAGCCTGCTATCCTAGCTACTCAGAAGGCTGAGATCTGAGGACTGCGGTTTAAAGCTAGCTGGAGCTAGCTTTATCTCTAGTTAACCACCAAAAAGCTGCAGGTAGAGTTGTGCCTCAAGTGGTAGAGCACCAGCTTTGAGCAAAAAACCTAAGAGACAGTGCCTAGGCACTGACTTCAAGCTCCAGTACAGCACATGCATGCAGGCACATGTGTGTACGCACATGCACACACACACATACACACACACATACACCCCTTGGGAGGTCAGGAAGACAGCCTGGGCCCAGACAGTGTGTACTCAGGACCTGCCCAGTAGCTTGAAGGCGGGGGGCACCTGAATTCTGTGATTTTCGAGTGTTGACACACACTCAAGGTGAGTGTTTATTGAGTACTCCCTGCATGGCAGGCTGTGTGCTGTGTCCCAGGACTCTGAGAGGTGCCCTAACAGGATCAAAGCAACTTTTGGTAGTTGCCTCCTTTGATGTGGACTGGGTGGTGACAGAAGTACATCAACCCCAACTGGACCCAAGAAAAGGCCGGATGCATGCCCACTCTCGAACTCTGTTCTCGAGGTTCACGCAAGCTACCTTACTAAAGCACCAAGAAGCAAGTGACTTGCTTGAAGACACAAATCAGAGAGTGATAAAGCCAGGCTAGGAGGGGTTGATGGGAGTTAGAATAAAGTGAGAAGTGCCTCCACTTGGGCAAATGATTCAGGAAAGATTCAGGACCCATGGAAAATTTCTCAGTCCCAGCACTTCTGCTCGGCTTGGCACAGTTGGCAGTTCTGGACTTCCACGCTGGTGCCCGGGGAGCAGAGATGCTCTCCTGGTGTCTGGGGCCATGTGCAGATGGAGCCAGAGGACATGGGCAGCAGGGCTAACTGGAGGCCACAGGACTTCAGTGGCCTTCCAAGTGCCTGAAGAGCAGAAGCAGCAGGCTGAGCGGGTTCTGCGGAGTTTCATTCTATGCATGATGCAAACAGGTGGGCACAGGGGTGGGGAAAATGTGAGGTGAGCCTGGATGGTGAAGCAGGGCAGCCTCAGGCAGGCAGGGAGTCCCAGGCAGGCAGGGAGTCCCAGGCAGGGAGGTGAATCCCAGGTGGGCAGGTGAGTCCCAGGTGGGCAGGGCAGTTGCATGTAAACAGCAAGAGGGACACAGTTCAGCCCCTTTCTCTTCCACATTGAGTCTGGAAGAGCTTGAGAGCAGGACATTCTCAGGCACAGCAATTCTTAAGGCCACACAGGGTGACAAGGGTCTGGCAAGCGAGCCTGGCACTGAATTTCACCTCTGGGCACAAGCCATGATGATGGCTGCCATCTGGCTCCATACTCTGCTGCTCTGCTGCAGAGGTAAAAGCAGGTGGGTTCTGGAGATGAGAAGCAGCCCCCCCCACACACACACTGGCCCTGACCCCTGATAGGTCCGCAGAGGGAGGGTCCCTCTCCCTTATCCCACCAAGGCCTCCCTCACCTCCCCAGCCAGCTACGCCCACCCTGTGGCTCCAGCTTGGAACTTTTGATGTTTACTTTGTTCTTTCCTAAGTTCAAAAGGAGCTGGGCCAGCCCTGCACCAAGCCGTCTTAATCCCTTCGCCGCTCCCAGCTGGCCAGTTAAGGCAGCTAAGGCACGGGATTAGGGGCCGGCTTCACGGAACAACACAGGAGCTAAAGCCATCCTCTCCTGGGATGGCTAAAAGACTTCTTTTTATCTTCACGCCTCAGATGGCCTTTTCTCTCCCTTAAACAGCCCTCCAGCCTGCCAAGAGGCAATGAACTTGGCCAACAGGAAGACAAAGAAAACATTCAGGACCCTGCTTGTCTTCCTGGGCCAGAAGCACAGAAGCATGCTGTAGCCCCAGGGCCAGGCAGGTGGACAGTTGTGTGGTCAGGATTTGTGGCACCTGCCCTCACCAAAATGGCATCTACAGCTACATCCCTACCCTGGAGTGGGCAGGCTCAGGCCACAGTACCAAAGGTCCCTCCGGGGTCCATGGTGCATGGACAGGTCCAGGTGCCCACCTGCCCCAAATCAAAGCAACTTCTCTTTCGTTTACTGCTAAAGTTCAAACATTCATGACACATAATACTGCAGCCTTTTCCACCTAGTCTTTCCAGTTTTATTTCCCTCCCCTGACCAAAAGGAACTCTTGTGAGAGCCCTCTGTCCACAGGACAGGCATGTGTGGGGGCCCACGGGACACCAAGGACGGCCCGAGCCTTTCCTCTGTGAACATCATACCACCTGCCTCGCTCCGAAACCAGTTCTAACTATTCTACATCTTGTTCTTCTGTGTAAGCTCTAGCTGACCTAAGAGATTGAAAAACGACCACCAGCAATCTAGCCCAAACTCTAACTGGGAAACTGAGGCAGGCTGCTGGCTTCCAAGCCCTTCCCTGGTCAGTAGAGGCTTCATAATCCCTGAGCACTGTCGGTAAGGTGCTCAGCCTGACACAAAGCTTTGGGCTTCGGGATCTGATTAAGTACCACTAACCTCCCAACCTGTCCCTGACCGGAGCCGGTCTCTGGTACCCCATTACCAGGCGGAGGATGACCGAGGTCCTCCCACACAGTGCCCACATCTCTAAGCACCTACAAGCCCAGCTCCAAGTCACAACTCTCCTGTGACAGAGGGGGAAGGACCCGTCCAGGTGTCACAGCAAGTCACTGCCTCCAAGGAAGGAGCCAGGAGCATGGCTCCTCTCACACCTATGCTCAGGTGAGGACTTCTCACTTAAAAGCCAGTCACATGATTTCAGACTTAGCCTAAGGGTCAGAAAGTCCCTAGGAGATGGGCACCAGTCGCTCACACATGTAATTGTCACTACTCAGTAGACTAAGATCTGAGGATTACAGTTCACAAGCCAGCCTGGGCAGGAAAGTCCAGGAATCTATTATTTCTAGTTAACCACTAAAGGGAGCTGTGCTTCAAGTGGTAGAGTGCCAGCCTTGAATAAAAAAGCTAATGGAAACGGTACATGGTCTCCAAAATGTTAGGTGATACGACAAAACTAATAGGACTTGAGAAACAAAGAACTCCCACTCATCTGGTCGAACCACTACTAAATATCACATGTATGGTGTATAACATGTGAACACCATTATATGTTATAGACTGTGATAGACAATTTGCCCCAGGAAAGTTAGAATGAACTTGTGACTTTAAATGAGCATCATTATTCCACAATACTTCGGGAAATTATGGAATCACTTAATCACAATAAAAAAAAAAAGAACCTCGGGGAAGGTAGGAAGGGAGGGGATGGTAGGGGGAAAACAATGGAGGGGGTAACAATGTTCAAGAGGAAGTGTACTCATTACCTCACTCATGTAACTGTAACCCTCTGTATAGTATCTTTACAATAAAAAAAAATATATCCAAAAAAAAAAAAGCTAATGGACAGTACCCAGACCCTGAGTTCAAGCCTTAGTACTGGCATGTATACACATACACATACACACACACACACACAGAGTCCCAGATTTCAGCTCTAACTGGGACTCAGTAAATGATGGATGAAAGAAAGAGCAATGGATGGATGACAAATGGGGGCGACTGGGGTGATCAAGTGAATGATGCTGATCCTAAGGGTAAAGGGTGAGAGGTGAAAGATAGGGACCTGTGAGGCCCGATGAGGTTGATGGGTGAATAGATGCGGGACAGGAGGTAGACATGACCAGAGGATGAATGGAAGGATGCAAGCAGTGCTCAGGATGGGTGGATGAACACGGTGAATGAAGCACCAAATCCCAGCACCTCTCCAGGAGGTAAGGGTAAAGGAACCCTACAGCCTAAACAAAGCTTTCCATCCCCACATTCCTGCCCTTACCTGGGGCCTGCTCAGACGCAAGCAAAGCTTAACATACACACATGCATCCCCTGCCTCCACTCCTGGGAAGCTGAGCAAAAATCTTCCAACTGTTCATCTCCAAGAGCGATGTGCATATGAGTCAACAGGAGAACTTGCTCAAATACAAGGGCAAGTGCCCAAGAGCCTCCATTTGTAACAGCAACCAGGCTGGATGGGGCCTCCATGCCCAGGTGGCCTAGGCTACCTCTACTATTTTACTCTCCCCGCAAAGCCTAAAACCCAGGGTTCCCTGAGGACCTCTCTACCCCAGCCCTCAGCTCTCCAGCTTGAGGTCTTTCCTCTTCATGTTCTCCAGCTTGGCAAGTCTCTTCTCAGATCCTGAATAAAGGGATGGAATGCACTCCTTCTGCTCCCTGAGGTGAGCAGCACCTGAGCCGCCTGGCGCCCCATGCAGGGAGAGGCTCTCACTCCCCGCCAACAATGAGTGGAAGGCTGGGAAGGCTGACCTGCCCCAGGTCAAGCCAGTGAACTGGGAACCAGCCCCCCACGTCTCCCAGAAACAGGGCCAGAGCAATGGACACAAGACGGGGCAGGCTGACTGAGTTTTTTGTGGTTTTTTTTTTGGGGGGGGGTCCGGTCGTGGGGCCTGAACTCTGGGCCTGGGCGCTATCCCTCAGCTCTTCAGCTCAAGGCGAGTACTATACCACTTGAGCCAGAGCACCACTTCTGGCTTTTTTCTTATGTGGTGCTGAGGAATCGAACCCAGGGCCTCAAGCATGCAAGGCAAGTGCTCTACCACTGAGCCACCTTCCCAGCCCCAAGGCTGACTGAGTTTGCATGTGTGTTTGTGAATCAGTGTGTCATATGTAGCACTCAGCCTACATGCCCACCAATGCCCCGTGGGTGGCCCACACTTGAGCTGATATCAGTATGATGTTCCCAAAGGGGGAAGCTGGGCTGTGAGAGCCTGTAATGTCACCCAGCTAATGGGCACCAGGCTCTGCTGGCTTTGTCCTGGGACAGGACCTCCTGCCTTCCTCCTCCTCCTCCTCCTCCTCCTCCCTCTGCCCCCTCACCAGCCCACCCCATTGTGAGTCATAGTATGGCCTGCAGTCTTCTGGGGCCCACAGGTCACACCGTTAACAAGACTCTTTCCCCACCTTGCTGCTGGGGAAGCAGGGAAAGCATGAATACCAAGTACCTTCTAGCCGGAAGTCCTCCTCTTCCTCCTCACTGAGTGCTTCTCGGAAAACGTCGCCCGCGAGCTCCTGGGGAAGACAAGAAGGGACATGAGGGAGGTGTGTCCATCTTTCTGGGCACAGAGTGGAGATGAGATCCTGATTGGATCAGGGGGCTGGGGTGGGCCCAGTACATTAGGACATGTGACTAGTCAGCCATAGCCGCGCTCTGTAGAGCACCAGAAAAGCTGCCAGAACCCCACATCTTGCAGAGGGCATCATCTCCTTCCCTGGGAACCCCTAGGCAAGATCAGAAAGTGTCCCTTATCCATCAGCTAGCCAACTTCACAGCACCAAGCCCAGCATGTTTCCTGTGGGCCGCAAGAGGTGGTCAAGGTCTGGCCCTTTCCTCAACAAGGTTAGGCCTCCAGGACCCGTGGGGCTCCATGGGTTCCTTCCCTCCCCAAAATGAGTTCACTGCCTATGGGTCCTGCGGAGCCCCACTTATACCACATCTCATCCTGCACCTGCCTTGCAGACACTGGCCTGACTCTTGCCACCCCTCGCTTGTCCCTTCCAGTGAGCTAGGTATCTGACACTGCACCCATGCATGGTGAGCACGGTCCCTGCACTCAGGGTGAGGAAAGTTTCATTGGTCCACAGACAGCGCAATATCTGTGCTATGCAGCATTTATCCAAAAGTCTAAGAAGAATGACTGCAAATATGCAAGAAGTGAGACCAAAGCCTGTCAAAGGAGCTTCTATATTTATTGATTTTTCTCTCACAAAGAGTCTGGGTATCAAAGAAAATTATTTTAGACAAAGCTAAATAAGACCTCTTAGTTCAGGACTTATCAGAGCCTTTATTGTAGTTAATAGCATTGAATCTCTACATGTTGGTATATATTGCATTCTCCAACTCTATTTAGACCATGGGATTTTGCTTCTCAAAAGCACATGTGATTCATGATCCAAGCAATCCACTTTGGAAAATACTACTCTTGGGGGTTCAGATAAGATTTGGGGGATTATACCACCTTCTCTCTTAATGCCTACAAGGATGTTCTAATATTCCCCCTCAAATCCATGAAAGGACAAGCAATAAAAAGCCCAAATGCAGCAGCTGTCACCAAATTCTCTTTGTGAGAAGAACAAAAAGAAAAAGGAGAAACATCCGCTCCTTGGTGAGAAAAACAACAAAATCCCTGCACCTTAAATGCTTGAAGCAGGGCCAGGAGTATCTTGGAGACACCCCCGCGGCTGGGGGTCGGCTTCCTGTTCTCTGGTTTCTTGTTTTAAAGATAAACAGCCTTGAGTTCTGTGGATGAGGATGGGTCTGTTCCGTTCAGAGTCTTCTTTGAAATCACTCCGGGGCACTGCCCTCTTTCCCAACGGTGGTTAAAATGTGGCCTTCCAGGCTCTCGGTGCCCCATTTACTTCAAAACCAGGCTATGCTCGACACTCTCCTCCTCTGCCAATTATTATAATGGCAGAACATTTCCCAGGCTTGTAAACTGGCTGTTTGTGTTAACAGAGCAGAGTTGACAGGGGAGCTTGGAGACAGTGACAGAAAAAAGACACATACAGGTGGCATCCTCAGACGGCTGGGACGCCCCAACAGCCAATTAAAGCCTGATTTTCATGCTGGGAAGTAGAAATAGACACACACACACACACACACACACACACACACGTGTGCAAACACCACTGCCACCTCCCTCCAGGGGCAGCAACAGGCCAAACAGACGTCCACCCTAGGTCAGCCCTGACAGCCTTTTAAGACCCTATTTGATGGAATTTAGAGTCCAGATGCCACTCTAATGGAAGAGTGGGGAAGGCACTACATTGGCACCTGCTTCACACCCATCATGAAGTCCAGTACTCTGTCTGGGAAGGGCTCAAGCAGAGTTCTGGCCAGTTCTGGGTGCAGCCTCTTACCACTAACGGGTACCATCTCTGTAGCTGCAAGCACTCATTGGCCTGCTGGCCCACTGATGCTCCACCATGATGGAAAGCCAGCATGTCCACTCTGCCATATTTTACAGGGTCTACATTGAACAGTGCCATGGTCCTCACAGTGGGGTCACTAAACCCCAGATCAGCCAGCCCCGGGTTATGTCCGGGGCTCCAAGCCCACCCTTGTTCTCATACCTCAGTCTACTCATCTGTAAAATGGACCCAGAAATGAACCACATTACCTGTGCATTACCTGCATGCCAGGCACCATGCCAGGCTCTTCATGCATTCATGTACCATGACTGACACAACAATTTTCCTCTTCCACCTCTCCAAGAATAAATCATTTGTAAATCACAAACCGATAAGCATTCCCTATCCTCAGGGACCCCAGACAGAATAGGACACTGATAGCCATGCATAGCATTCCTCATACATCCCAGAGCCTGGGCGCCAACGGTCCTGGGTTTAAGTGAGGTAAACTCTCAAGAGGCTGGAGGCTGGCTGTGGACTATCAACTGGGTTCCTGGTCAGCTTCAGACACCCAGCCCAAGGTACAATTGTAGGCACACCAGCTGAGAAGTACAAGAGACAGGGACAGGAGACATGACTTAGAGTACAGGGGGAAAAAAGTCCTATCCAACAGCTCTGGGGTCAGAGATCAAGTACTCTCCTCTTCCCAGTGGACCTCAAAAGCCCTCAGGACCTCCCCACAATGTAGGGACATGGTCCTGCCCTCCAGTACAGCCTTGAGAGCCTACATGCAGGCCCTGGGGCTAGGCCCTTTGCATTACCCTATAGGAAGACAGGGGCTGTTGAGAGGAGTCACTCAGACCCACAGGGGCCCAGTGTAGAGGGAGCAGAACTGGAATCAGGCAGATCTTGAGCAAAGCTGTGAAGAAGCTCTGCTTCCCAAGCTCTGCCCATCTGCACATGGGGCAGACAACACATGTGACATCCCAGGGTGGCTGTGAGGAAACTCAGCCTCGTACCTGATCACCTGGTACTGCAGTGGAGTCGGACACATTGGTGACGGACTGTTTATCCCTTCTCCTACCATTATGAGCAAACAGCTGCTAGGAAACAGCTGGGAGGGAAGGAGCGACTCACCAGCCTCCAGATTGCCTCATGGACTCCTGAGGATATAGCCCCAGCCTGCCCAGCACTCTCTTATTCCTTGAGCTAATCCCCACCGCATCACTGAGAGACAGCTCAAAGGATTCACGTTGCAGATGAGAACCTGAGGCACAGAGCAGTCAAAGGACTTGACTGACATCACACAGCTAGTAAGTGCCTGAGCCTTCACTTTCATGATGGCCCCTCCTTGTGAGCAGCCTGTGAGTGGAGCTTGGTATGTAGTGACCATCCTTCGATTCTTCTGTCCCCACTATTCTGGCTAGGTCCCAGGCCTCTTCCCTGCTGGCCTCCAGAATTGATAGTTCCAAGTTCTGACGAAAGCCCTTCCTGGGTCCTCCAACTCTAGCCCAGGGGACTAGTTAATCTGGTGGCCTCTTGGGAAACAGGACCTAACAGGCCTCCCAAGTTCCAGCGCGCTGCCCCACACTGGGCCCCAGGAAGGGAGGCCAGCTCCTGCGGCCAGCACCAGCCCCAAGCCCAGACTCGCAGGGCTCAGTGCCTTATAAGGCTTCCAGGATGGGGAAACCACATCAAAGCAGGGCCGTGGGGGGGCAGGCTGGCGTGGGCTGGGGATTTTCCTTTGTCTTGAAGACGTCATACTTCCCCTCCCACTGCCCCAGCAGGTCTGTGTCAATCTTTCTGTTCTCTAAGAGTTCACAGATGTGGTGCCACAGGCTTTCAAAGCCAATTCCCGGTGCCCATGGAACCCAGCAGGACATACACATTCTAGGAAAGCAGAGTGCTGAGATGCTCGTGGGAAGAGAAGGCTGAGTGAGGGCTGCCTCCTAACCCTTAGATCCAAGCGGCCTGCCTGGAGCTGCCCCAGGAAATGCCTGGCAGGCTCGCTCTCCCCATCCTGCCAGGCCTTCCTAGGCCTCTTGTCCCCTCTGAGGAGGTAGGACATGGCCTCTCAATTCACCAGCACCGTGTAGACCTGGCTTAGGGGGCCCCGTCACCCTCAACAGCTGAGAGGCAGCAAATGCACAGGCCTCGTTTTTTCCTGGGCTAAAAAATGAGGACTTAGACGTCAAAGAGGGCACATGAGACGTAGAGAGGATGCCCAGGGGGCATCTGGTACAAAGTTGGGACACACAAAATGACAGCTCCTATCTTTCTGCAGTGCCTTCCTCTGGCATGTGCTTGGAAATGTCTCCAGTTGGTCCTTACAATCACCCAAGGCCCAGCAGTCGAACCTCCGAGTCCACTCTGGGACCAATATACAGGGGCAACAATGAGGCCCATTCAAGTTCAAAGCAATATTCAAGACTCCTATTAACGAACAGTCAGAACCACCTCACCTGCCACCAAAAGACACTGAACTGGTTTTCTACGTGGAACACCACTGTACAGGTTCAAAAGGGTGGAGCAACCTGCCCATCCTGCCGTGGAGAATGCCGCAGCACAGGAAGAGTAAGGGACACAGCTAAACTATCTATATGGCTGGGAAGCACCAAACACATACCTGTACATAGGTACAAGTAAAGGATGAAGATCCTCACCTGCAGGGAGAGGCAAGGGCAGCATCAGACATCTCAGTCTTGCTAGAATTGCTCTATTTCTGCTCAATGGGAAAGTTGTCCCTCTGTCTCCTTCAGACATGGGTTCCAGGATACTTATGGGAGGCCCAAACAAAATCCTTGTTTTTTTTGGGGGGGGGAGGGGTTGGTCGATTGTGGTGATTGAACTCTTGGCCTGGGTGTTGTCCCTGAGCTCTTCAGCTCAAGGCTAGCGCTCTACCACTTGAACCATAGTGCTACTTCCGGTTTTCTGGTGGTTTATTGGAGATAAGAGTCTCACAGACTTTCCTGCCCAGGCTGGCTTTGAGGCGAGATCATTCGATCTCAGCCTCCTGAGTAGCTTGGGTTACAGGTGTAAGCCACTGATGCCTGGCTTGTTTTTTTTTTTGTTTGTTTTGCTTTTTTGTTTTTTTGCCAGTCCTGGGGCTTGAACTCAGGGCCTGGGCACTGTCCCTGAGCTTCTTTTGCTCAAGGTGAGCACTGTACCACTTGAGCCACAGCGTCCCTTCCAAGTTTTTCTATGTATGTGGTACTGAGGAATGGAACCCAGGGCTTCATGCATGCTAGGCAAGCACTCTACCACTGAGCCACATTCCCAGCCCCTTTGTTTTTTTTTAATTGTTTTTTGTTTTTATTTGTTTGTTTGAGACAAGGTCTTGCTTTGTAGTTCAGGCTGCAGTAGAACTCACATTCCTCCTTCCTTCTCCCAAGTGCCCAGCCCCCAAAGACTTTAAATCATCTTTACACTACTTGTAATACCCAAGACATTATAAATGCTATGCAAATGGATATTATGCTGTACATGTTAGTACAAGTACAATTTTTTCTTCTCCATCCAGTGTCAGTTGAGTCTGTGTATGTGGAATCCCCATATACAAAGGGATAGCTATACATCTACAGGTTACTTTAGGTGACTGGAGCCTGATGCAACAAGGCTTTTTCAGAAGATGAAGTCAGCAGATGAAGTAACAGGTGCCAAATATTCCAGAGAAGGTGGCAAGGCAGGTTAGAATGCTCAGGTAGGCTTTCTTATGTCCAGAATGGGCAGGAGGCTTGATGAAGTTCAAGGTCCTGCTCAGTTGTAAACATGCTAGAATTCTAGCTCCTTCCCCCGCACCTCATCAATGATCTGGTCTTTTATGGGGGTTGGGGGTACCTCTAGAGCTACACCCTAGGAAACAGAAGAGAAAGGGAAGGCAAGCCCTGCTTTCTGGGCCTCTTTCTCAGTGTGGAATACCATGCACTCTAACCTGTAGACCTCTGTCTTTCTGCCCAGCTTCCCCCCTGATTGGTCCCCAGAGCCATTCTACTCACAGCCACAGCAGGCCAAAGGTACTACTAGGGAGCTGTCCGCATCAGGTCAACATACAGGCCAGGGAAGCAAAGGCTGTCACCATCCCAGGGCTGGGGAGATGGGACACAAGGCTCCCAGAGGCTCTGACTCCATATCAGGGATTTAGAGATACTATCCTCCCCAGGGACAGGAAGAGAGCAAGCTCCCTCCCTGTAAATAGCATTGGGACCTGTTCCCCAGAAGTGTGGGCAGCCTCTCCTCAGACATCTGAGCCTGCCACAGCCACAGGTCACCAGCAGTGGCTCTTGGCTCAGTCTGCCCAGTACTCATCCCAGCTGCAGCCATGGGATCCTCCTAGCAGAAGCTGGTGAATGACATTCCCTCTGGGACCCAGTCACATCCTGTCTCAGCTCTGCTTCAGTCAGATGCTCGCTCCCACAGAGCAAAGAAGGCAGAGACAGCACCACATGGGCTTCAGGTTGCTGCCCTTCAAGCAGAACCTGATTGGTTCTTTGTATCATTGCACTCTGGGATGGTTATAAAAGCCATTGAACTAACCAGGCACCCGTGGACCTGTAATCCTAGCCACTCAGGAGGCTGAGATTTGAGGGTCGTGGTTTAAAGCCAGCCCAGGAAGAAGGATCCATGAGATTCTTATTTCCAATTAACCACCCCAAATCCAGAAATAGAGCTGTGGCTCAAGTGACAGAGCACTAGCCTTGAGCTAAAAAACTAAGAGACCCAGGCTCAGAGTTCAAGCTTAGTACTGGGACAAAAAAAAAAAAAAAAGAACCACTAAACTTTCATCATCACTAACAGCAAGGTTGAGCTTCTGCTACTAAATAAAATAAAAACTCCCTCCCATGGCCCCCAGGGCCAGGTCACAGACTCCTGAGACTGCAGTTGGTATTTCTGACACACCTGGACACCAGCTGTGGGCAGAGGTTTCTGCCACCCCTCTATGTGGCCCCGCCACAGCCTCTCTCCTCTCCCCCCTCCACCTTCAGGGCTGGCCTTTGCCTCAGCCCTCAAGGAGCAGCCTTCCAGGCTCCAAAGACATGGAACTGTGATTAAAATTCCTCACATTGCTCCCAACTATTTTTATCTGCTCAAAATGTAATCCGAGTGCCCCTCACTGTATACCCAGCCTCGGTTCCCCATGTCTGGGCCTCCGTCTGAGCTCCCAACCGGGGCTGGAGGGTCTGGTGCTGGGAAGGTGGACATTTAGCACAGAGGAGACAGCAGAGCATGCAGGGGGGTGTGGGTGTCAGGCCTGAGACCCCACAGAGAGTGAGGGGGTGTGGGTGTCAGGCCTGAGACCCCACAGAGAGTGAGGGGGTGTGGGTGTCAGGCCTGAGACCCCACAGAGAGTGAGGGGGTGTGGGTGTCAGGCCTGAGACCCCACAGAGAGTGAGTGGCCAAAGTCTGCTCCTCAGATTGCTGTCACCCCAAACCCTGCCATTTCACAACTTGCTCCATAGTCAGGTCCCATTCAAGCTACTGGGAGCACTTAATAGTTCTCTATAAACTGGACACCCCCTCTCTCCCTTCCTCCCTCCCTCCTTCTCCTTCCTTTTTTCCATTCCTTTTCCCTCTCCCCTCCTTTTCTTGAACAAGATCAGTAAAATCATGGGTGTGAGAACTAGTTTTGTTTTTTAAAAAACATAATTCAAACTGAACACCAGAGGCTAATACCTCTAATCCTAGTTTACTCTGGAGGCTGAGATCTGAGGATCATGATTTGAAGCCAACCCCAGCAGCAAAGTCCGTAAGACTCATTTCCAGTTAATCACCAAATAACTGAAAGTAGATCTATGGCTCACGTGGCAGAATGTTAGCCTTGAGAGAAAAACAAACAAACAAACAAACTCAGGAGCAATGCCTAGGCCCTGAGTTCAAGCCCCAGGACCAGTACAAAGAACCCCCACCCCCCCACACACACTCTTCATACCAAGTATAGACAAAATCATTGATGCAAGATTTCCCCACTTAGCCCTTCCAGTTCCAACACCCAGAAGACCAGGGAACATGCTCTGGGAACTATATGGATAAAGGATCTGAAAATGCAGTCTTGTGTCCCTCTGCCCCTCCGCCCCCCCCACCCCCACCCTGACCCCATGTCAGGCTAGTTATACCAGAGGAGGTCAAGTGCACAGCAGGAGGTTCCAGGCTCTTCCCCAAGGTTCAGGTACCTGGTGTGGATTGTAATTTCTAAAGATGGGGGGAAAAATGGCCCATGGGAAAAATCAGGCACAAACTGACAGATAGGGTAAATCTGATTACCCAAGAATGCTCTCATCTCAAACTGTGGCATCTCAGCAGGGTCAGGGGTGACTCAGTGCAGGGCAGACTGTAGAGAATAGGCCAGCCATTAGCTTGGCTGGACTCTTCCTTGAAGTAGCCTGAATTCAGAGGTATTTTCTTAAAGGAAACCCAGAGCCAACAGGCTGGGGCGTAGGAACAACTGGGGTCATGAAGATAAAGGATATTGGTAATGGATAATGGTGACAGCAGACTCTAACTAAACACCCACAGCCTAGGAGTCCCTATTCCCATCCTCATGAGCTGTGAGGAAGGCTTGGGGGTGACAGACTCACTGCAGTGGGCAGTGAGTTTTGGCCTGGCTCCTCTGGTGTACACTAGGAGACTCTTCACAAATGACTATACCTGTGTATTCCTCAGTTTCCCCTGTGTTGTGAAAGGGAGCTGAGAATGGAGGAAAGCACCTGGCCCACTGCCTGGCAGAGTTAGCATGTCCTCTGCAGGAGCCGCGGCTCCCTCTTCTTTATTCTTCTTCTTCACACTCTCCCCTCCAACCAAGGGCTACAGGGATCAGACAGCGAGTGAAGCTGGACAGTCCTGTCTCAACCATCCCTCAGGCCTCAGAAACTCTACCTCCACCCACCACCCACCCTCAGCACTTGCCCTCTGATCTAGTCCCCTCTCACTGACCACACCAGGCAATGCCCACCACACTGCTGACCCTGGCTGCTGGCCACCATGTGGCACAGCCAAACTTATAACAAGAGGCCCGGGGGCCACAGGCACCTCTGCCCAGAGTGCAACTGGGCTGCTTCTACCAGCAGCTGTTGGCCTGGCCAGTCCCCAGGTCTGCTGCCCGGGGCCAGCCTGTGTGCCCTGCTGAGCAGGGTGGCTGTGATCCAGGTCACTTAAGAATGTTGCTGTCATTGTTCACTGATGGACAGAGGTCACCTCACTGTGGGGAAGGATGCACACTACTGCCCAGGGCAGCAGCCTGCCAAGTGAGCAACCCCCAATCACAGGAGACTCTGGGATCCCTCACCAGCCTCAGGAGCAAGACATCAGGCCTCTTGCCTTTCTTAGCACAGCTACAGAGATACAACATGATCCTTTCTACTCAGACATCTTGGAGCCTCTAGGGAATAATGAGGGGCCGAAGCCAAACTCTCAGACACACATACACATACACACATGTACATACGCATAGAATCACACATGTACACAAGTGCACTATGCATGAGCACATGCATACAAAACATACAGATGCATGTATACAGAGGTGGACATGTATGGCATGCATCACACGCACGTGTGTACCCACATGCATACACAGAGGCACACAGGTACGCATGCACATGTGCATGTATATGTGCATGCATATGTGCATGTATACTTACAAGTACATGCATGTTCATACACATGTACACATGCCATGCACATATATACTACATACATGCACACATATATGCATAGACGGGAAGACAGACACACACGTAGCCTCCCTCATCAGAGAAGCACCTGGCTGCCCTGCTCCCAGCCCCTCCAGGGATCACTTTTGCAGAACTTGGCTCTGTCCTCCCGCCCTACAATCCAGCTCTGAGAACCTTCTCTCCATTTCTCCCACAGGACGGTGTGGTGTTCCCACTCCAAGAGCCCTGTGCCTTCCCCGGCCCTCTGCCACCCCACACACCAGAGTGGAGGTGATACACAAACAGGCCGAGGTTCTGCTGTGCCAGGGACACAATACTGCGGTGAAGCTGGGGATGGAGCCGTCTCCTGTGCCTGGCCAGCTTTCTGGGCTGTTTAAGTTGCTTCAGTTGCTCTCTTCCCTAAAACATGCAATGCCTTCACAAGAAAAATCAAGACAAAATAAAATAATCAAACAAAGCTGTTTTCCAGTCAAACCATGATGTCTGTGTCATACCACCAAATGCTCACCAGCCACCACAAACTGTGTGTATCCCAGCTGACTCGGGGCACCCCCAAACCTGTACCCCTCTGAGTTCCCTGACTTCAAACAGGACAGCTCTCTCTGTCCCAACCCCTAGAGTCATCTGAGCGGATGCTTTTCTTCCACCCTTCACTCAGTCCATCTGTGTATCCTGGCATCCTGTCGGCTCCCCCCTCCCCCATCCTCACCTCATCTACCCTGCGCTCCAGGCCTCTGTCCTCTCTCATCTTTGGCACATTCCCACCCCAGGACCGTTGTACTTGCCACTCCTTCTGCCTAGAATGTTCCTCCAGACAGAGTATTTCTCTGTCCTGCCCCTCCTTCAGGGTTTTGTTGTCACTCTGCAACTTGGACAAGGTCTTTCCAAACCTCTAAAAAAAAAAAATCACAGTCTTTGCCCTGGCACTCCCTCATCCTGTCCCTGCCGCATGTTCTCTGGGGCCCCCACCATGCGGGACAGCCCACATATCCACGCAAGACAGAGGAAGGCTCCGCAGGCACGTGCTGGACACCACACACAGTTCTATATTTACTGACTCACTTCCTTGCCCCGAGAACAGGACTGCAGCCACTGACACCACCCACGTGGCACCAGGGTCAGAGACACGCGCCTGGAGAGACAGACAGGCACCAAAATGCTCTGAGAGGTGGTGCCCGGGGCTGGATCCCAGCTGTTCATCGTGAATATGTGAGGTCACTTATACAGGAAGAAAGAGCAGCCAGGCACTTTGAAGGCAACACACTAAAAACGAGCCGAAATGGGCACCAAATTGGTTCTATGCTGACGTACATGCAGATGCTTTCCAGAAATGCCTGAGCCCTTGCCTGCTAAGTCTTGCAAGTTTCTGGTGAGATGGGAGGTTTTCTGATTGCAGCCAAGAGGGAAGGTGAGGCTGCAGGCCTCTACTAGATCCCCACTCCCTGCACTGCTCCCCACAAGCTGCCCATTGGGCCACGAAGGCCCAGCCAGTCCCTGCCTGCTTCTTGCTGCTCTGACTGTACCCTCAGAGGCAACAGGCTGCGGACTCAGCCTTCCGGAGTAATGCAGGCAGGTTTGATTCCAGACATGGCAGAGGGCTAGTTTATCATGTCAAACAGGTCATCCCAACCCCACCACAGATCAAAAGTAGTGGAAATCTGAGGCACTGTGGGCCCCTGCAGGCTGGGCAACAGCTTGTGTGAGGGGACTGGGTGGACCGTGGAAGGTTCCAGGAGGTTTGGCATACACCGTGAGGTGTCATAAAGTAAATGGCAGAGATCCTTGCATACCTGAACCTCCCAACAGCACAGAGAGGCCAAATCAGTGAGTGTCACTCCTCTTTACAGATGGGGAGACTAACGGTGTACAGGGAAAGCAGGGCAGGGGTGCAGCTGGGAGGGTACCAGTCCTGTGAGGTTCTCAAGAGGACCATGGGGCTGCAGTAGAAGAAAGGCCAAGGCAGTCCTACACCCCAGGTTGGGGTCCAGCTAGGCAAAGTCTTGGGGAAAGGTCCTGACCTGCAAGAAGCCAAACTTCCTGCTCCCCAGAAAATGCCGCTCAAAGTGGAACACTGAACACTGGGGAGCACAAACTACCAGCTACAAGTCCATTTGAAAACTTTAGTAAAAATTCCTCTGTGTCCAGATGGAGAAACTGAATAGGGTCATAAGCCAAAGAGTGGCAGAGCCACAGCAGACTCCAATGTCTGACCAATGATGACCAATGCATGGCTTTAGCCAAGCTAGGGAGTTGCAACTTTAGGATCTCTTCTCTTAGGTGTATGGGAATCTAACACTGCTGAGAACCTTCTACCGCCTGACAGGAAGACTCTAGGCAAGAAAGACATCAACACTGAGGAAAACAGACCCAAGAAGTTGAGGAAAAGGAAACAAGGTTCTGACAACAGCATTTGAGACCTAGATCAAACTATGCCGGAAGCTAGGTAGATCCCTTAAGAGTACTGAGTGGGATGAGCCACTAAGTCTCTCCTTTCCGTTAAATCAGTTTGAGCTTGTTTTTCTACCATGGGCTGGTGATAAGCCCTATACAGTCAGTCCTCCTCTTTCCCTAAGGGCTGGGCACAGGGTCAATGCCTGAGAACACTTAGCTTTACCCTTCACGGAGAAAGCCAGAGTGGGATTATGGGAAAGCCTGGGTTTTCAAGTCCTAGAGGCTCAGTTTCCACCTCAGTTCTGTCCAATCTTACTCCAGCATCTAGAACAATGAATTTGAATCTCTTTAAGCCCATTTCCTCAGCTATAAAACACAGACACACATCCATGTCTGGGGTGCCTTGCCAGCCGCTTTCTATCACCCTAACAACCATGTGAGACAACCAGCTTACAAAGAGAAAGGCCCATGGGTTTAGAGATCTAGTCCTAGATGGGACAGATCCAGTGCTCTTGAGTTTCTGGTTGGGCACCAATGATGGCAATGATGAAGAGAAAGCAACAAAGTAAACCACTCACATGATGGCCAGGGTGCAAAAGAGAAGGTGGAGGGAGCCTACCCCTTTTAGAGAAGGCACACCCCCAGTAACTTAAAGACCTTCCGTTAGGCTCCACCTCTTAAAGGGTCCACCACCTCACAATAGGCCACCTCCGAGATCAAGCCTTTATACTACAGACTGTATACCATGGCAAGTGCCCATATAATTTTACTATCTAAAGCAGGGCACTTTTGAGAGGGAAGGAAAGAACATGAATAAGCTGAGACCACAGGAGTAAGTGAGCTGTCAGGGGTAAACGGACCAGGGGATACATTATGGACTGGACCCTGTGCCTTCTACTGACAATCCCCAGACCGTCTCCACGGTGCTCTGTGGATGGTGACCTTATGAATGTGGCTGACTCAGTGAGGCCAGGGTCTGTACATTTTCCTCCCCCCAACCACTGAAGTCTCTGCACTCCACCCAGCACACACAGAGACAGGAAATGAACAGTGCACCTCCCTCTTCCTCCTCTGCAGGGAATCTGCCCTGTGTGTTAAGAATCCCACACCGGGCATGGGTGCAGGGATGAGGAGGGCTGTGTGTCACAGTGGGGAGGGCACAGGCTGGGCGAGAACCTGGACATGCTGGAGCCACTGCCTCCAGGAGCCTCAGGAGGCTCTGCCCTACTCAGCAGCACCACGCCCCCTGCAGCTCCACACAGTGGTGGCCACGACAACGCACTGGCCCCAGGACAGCTTTCACTGATCTGGGGCCAACATGGACTGGCCTGGAGCCTGCTACCTCTTCCAGCACAGGCCCTGGCTTCTGCTCAAAATCCAGGCCGGCGTCTCCTACAGCCTGGCCAGCTCCATCCACCATGGCAGCCAAATCACTATCCAAATGCAAATTGGGCAGGTGCAAAGGCCCTCCACTCCAGAGTAGCATGCACATGCATGCACACATGCATGCACAGAGCCAGGCTGCTCCACTCCTGAGTAGATGGCAGCCCTGCCCTTCAGGGCTTGGTCCACCCCAGCTCTCCAGCCCCATACCAGGGTGGCCTCTGCTTACTTCTTGGTCCAGCCAGGCCTACAGCCTGAGGTCCGCTTCCTGGCTCACATCCCAAGCCAAACAGCATATGTTTCCCCCACCTGCTCAGCAGCCATCATTGGCCCCCATTCCCACCAACTCAAGGTCTTCTCAAGTTTTGCCCTAGAGCATTTTCAGTCCTGTTGGCTGTGCTGAATCAATTATTATGGTGGGAAATAAGGCCGGTTTGAGAATGGGTGTTCTGCCTCAGTTTCCCCCATTTGTACAAATGGAAAAGACAGGGCAAGAGAGTGTCTCAAAGGCTTTCCTGCCACCAGGGTCCGTGATGCCACAGCGCAGACAGGGTCAGTTCATCCAGCACAGGCCCCTCCTCTGTCATTATTAAGCCATCCTGAAGGCAAACCAGCCAATCCTCAATTCTGTCTGTTCAAGGAGGCAAAGGTCCTTGAGAGAGAAGGAAAGAAATTGGGGAGATGCATGATTCTTCAACTAGACAGCACTGGCTGCAGTGGCCACGGACAGAGGCAGCTCTGGAACCAGGTCCAGCCACGTTGCACATATACCTTGCAGACAGCGCCTGAAGGCAAGTTTATATAATAGTTCAATAGTTTGATACATGCCATAAAGTTTTAGGGTGTGGAATTTTCCACACGTGGCTTTGGGTAGCACTCAGGAAGTTGTGGATTCCAGAATGTTTTGGAATTTTAGATTGGACCACTCCAGCTGTCTCGGCCTGCAATCATCAACAAACACAGAATCCCTCAGGAAAGACCCCAGCAGATTCAGCTTGGAAATCGTGAAAAATAATCATTATCAGGTTAATTTTAAAAACAGGACAAGTCCTAGTGGCTAGGACCCCATAATGATACTACAGGGAGCAGCAGCCTGGCAAGGCAAGAGACCTGACTCAGGCCAGGTGAGGATGGAGGTTGGTGCTATGTGGGGCTCCGTTTCCTCCTCTGGGTGGTGGAGGATATACAAAGTCTACCTACAGAACAGCTGTGAGGATTAAGTCAGCTCTACCAAGTATTTGAAACTGTGAATGCTGTTCATTGGAAGTAGTCTATCAACTCTGGTTACACAGGGCCAAAACAAACAAAGGTGAGCGTGAAGCCCATGGGGAAAGAAAGTTTGAGCTTAAGGATAAGAACAGCCATCTCTGCACATCCATAGCCCTCACTGGTTCAGGAAGGTCTGTCGGTTACAGTCAGGAAAGCTGACTGGGACACTGTGCTTGGTGGCTGATTCCTAGGAACTCAGCTCCACATTCTCTCTGCTTTTGTGTATATCTGAACATTTTTATGACAAAAATTTCTGAAATATATTTTGAAATTTATTTTTTTTTTGGTACTCGGGATCCAACTCCAGGCTTCAAGCTTACTAGACAAGTGCTTTACCACTTGGGCCATGCCTCTAACCCTGCTTTTTGTTTTAGTTATTTTTTTCAGATAGAGTCATCATGGTTCTGCCCAAGTTAGCTTGGACCATGATTCTCCTTTCTCCTACTTCCTGTGCACCTGGGATTACATGTGTTCATTACCATATCCGGATTGTGTGTGTGTGTGTGTGTGTGTGTGTGTGTGTGTGTGTGTGTGTGTGTGTGTGTGTGTGTGTGTGTCCACACACACTGGACCTTTAGGCACAATGAAATCACAGCAAAAGAGGAAAGCACCAAATGACATTTTATTAACTCATTTTTTTTATGAACTCATTTACCTGACACAGTGACCAGAATAGACATTGCTACATTGCCTATCAATGATGGAACTGAAGCACAGAGCAGGTAAGAAACCTGAGCAAGAAACCATGAGTCCTGGCCACTGGGCACATGAGGAACTGATCTGGAAATTAGCACCAAAAAAGTATATTTTGGCCCTTCCTGGTACCTGAACTCAGGGCTTGGGCATTATCCCTGAGCTTTCCCACTCAAGGTTAGTACTCTACCCCTTGAGCCATAGCTCTAATTCTTGCTATTTGGTGGTTAACTGGAGATCAGAATCTCATGGATTTTCCTACCTGGGTGGCTTCAAACCAGGATTCTCAAACTCAGCCTCGTAAGTGGGATCAGAAGCATGGGTCACTCGCACTCAGGTTAAAATCTTTAAAATTCAAAGTGTGGAGTTTAGCCTAAGATATTGTGAGGAAGCAGTCTCAGGGCCCACCCTGGCTACGTTTATCTGGTCCCCCTGCAGACACTTTGGAATTTGAGAAGCCCTGAAGAAAGCCAAAGGTGACAACATAGAGCTGATACTTCTATACTTAGCATGAACCTTATTTTTAATACATGGAAGTAATCTGCATGTACTAACTCACTTGGTTATTCACAAGAAGTCTAATGTAGGGACTGTGGCTATCCCATTTCATTCATTCATTCATTTATTCATTTGCAATACTGCAGTTAGACTTGGGGTCCCATGTTTGCTGTCCAGGCACTCTACTGCTTGAGCTAGATCTCTATCCCTTTTTGTTTTACTTTTCAGATATACTCTTGTTTTACTTAGATGGCTCTCATAATTCTTTAGATCTCTTCCTCCCAAGTTTATGGGATTGTAGACGTAAGGACTGCGCCCAGTCTACTTATTTATTTTGCAAGTCAGGCCTTGCTATGTAGACCAGGCTGTCCAGGAACTCAGCATCTGCCTGCCTCAGCCTCCCAAATGCTAAGATTACAGGTGTGCTCCACCTTGCCTCATGTCTATCTCCATTTTACAGATGACGATGCTGAAACTCAGTAACTTGCTCCAGGACACACAGCTTGGGTGCAGGAGAGCTGGTTGCATACTGGGAAAGGAATGGGAACTCAGGGGTCAGTAAAGCTTCCAGTAACTTAACAGATGAATGCAAGTAGCCCCCGCCCCCATTCCTGCCCCATTCCAAGCCTGGCCCCTGAGCGGGGGGGGGGGGGGGGGGGAAGGCACTACCTGAAGGCAGAGAAGGACAAAAGGCTACAATGCCCAAATTCTACTCTCCTTCTATCCATCAAAGGAAGAGGCCTCTTGGGTAGTGAGTCCGGTCATAGGATGTATTCAGGAGAGGCCATGGGCCTCTGTGGGTCTAACAGTCTGAACAGATGATATGGCCTAGTTTTGAGCTTCCTGCCTAAGCACTGCCCTTTTCTCCTGGACAAATGATACCTGGCTCCAGGTGGCCCTTAGATCACAGGCAGAGTTGAGAGACCCCTCACTGGTGAATGAAGGGAGACACCCCCAAATACAAGCGGATGCCTCTGTGTCTCGGTGACACATGCTTCCAAGCCAGGAAGCCCCAGAAATCATCGCCAATCATCGCCAGTATTACCAGTGGCCTTGGCCATGACTCACTAGGCCCTTACTGGCACCTTCTGGGACCTGCAGATCCAAATTATGATGAGAACTAAAGTGTCAGGCTAGAGACATTTCTCCCACCAACACGTAGCTGTCTGGAGACAGCAAGCCCAGGCAGAATTTTCTGTGGTCACACAAGAAGGTCAAAGCCTAGCCCACAATGCCCTAGGCCTTAGGCTCTGATGGAGCACAAGGGCAGATGTCAGCTTATGCTGAGAATGAAATCATCCTGCAAATAGCACTAGCACAAAGTGAGCACTGCAGATGGTCACTAAGGGAAGAAGAGGAGTGGCCAGAGCATCCCTGTAAGGCAGGTGAGCAGACCAGGTATGAATGGACCAGGTCTTCTGGCTAAGTAGCACCAGCACACAATGAAGTTCTGGACCAAGGGCCTATATAACCCTGCTTCCTGACCTGAGTCTGGAAACAGGGCTTGTCACTGTCCCCATGGCTGTTATGGCTTTTAGAACCATTCGAACTTCTAGCAGGAAAGGAAATAAATCTGCTATCTACCCTGTCCAGTTCAGGCCAAGGCAAGGAGGGCAGGGAGCAAGCACAGTGGAGGGAACATGAGAGAGGAGGGGGGAGGCAGGGGAGGAGGTAGTCAAGGGAAGGGACAGAATAGGAAAGGACAGGAGGCAGGCAAGGAGGGAACAGAGGTCAGGGGGCAGGGGGAAGGTTGGGGACAAGGCTTGTGGGGAGGGGAGATGGGACAGATGGAAGAGGGGCAGTCTGGGGAGAGTGGACAGGCAGGGGAGGGGGCAGGCCGTGCTGGGGAAACGCTGGGCGGCTGGAGTTTGGAGGCAAGGAGGCCTCTGGAGAGCCAGCTCTAAGCCTTAGAAGTCAGGCCAGCTTGCCATTCCCAGCATTCCAGCTCCAAGTCCCCAGTTGGGCCTGCTGCCCAGGGCGCTCAGATTCTTCCTGGGCCAAGGATGTGCTTCCAAAGCAGCCTCTCCTCAGCCTCAGCCAGAATTCCTCGGCCGGCAGGGGTCGTGTCTCCAAGAGCTGATGAAGCCCAGCTGCTGGGCGCCTCTCTTCTTCACGGGCTCCATCCAGCTCCTGAGCAGGCCAACCTGAGTGGACATGGTCCCTGGTCCCTGCCAACACTCAACATCAGGAAGGCCCCTTATGACCTCAGTTTCTCAGTGCCTGACCAGTGGCAGGCAGCACTTCTCAAAAGCTCAAACTGATGACTGGTATCCCATCTAATCCTTCTGGAACCTTCTTTCAGGACAGGAGCAACATCCCACTAAGGGACTAGTTCTGAGTGAATCTGAGCAACCAAGCCCACATCTGGCAATCAGGCAGCCCCAGCTCCCTATAATCAAGAGAGCAAGGACTCAGCTGAATCCACCTGAGATGGAAGAGAAGGCCAGAAGGTCAGAGATGGCAATTACCGGTGTGCCTATGACCTAGCAAGAAGGTGATACCTTAATAGCACCATTTTCCAAAGCCCACTCAGCGTCAGACTTTGTGTCACATGCTTTACATTTATCCTCCTTTGAATCCTGTGCAACAGCTCTGTATTATATTCACTTTATAGAGAAGACAACTGGGATACAGCATAAATAATGCACAAAGTCACACATTTGAAGAGTAGCAAAAATAGGACTCCATTACGGCCTGTGGCAAGGGGAAAGACCTTTCAACCCAGCTTTTGTGACTGATGCACTAGGAAAGCCATGTGCTTATCGCTTCAGTCCTCATCCTGCTGCGCTACCCTCCACGCTGAGTCCAAGCTTAGCCACGTGACCTGCTCTGGCACTGTGTAGTAGTAAATGTGTAAATGTGATTGGACCCTGGTAACGACGTGGGGCTCCCTCTTCCCCTCCCAAGCCTGCCACTATGATGACAAACGCCTGAGCTTGCTGAGGGGGGGGGAGGGATATGCAACACAGCTGAAGAAAATGCAGCTTCTGGTGCTAGGTGTTATAATCCAAGCTACTAAGGAGGCTAAGATCTGAAGATCAAAGGTCAATGCCAGCCTGGGCAGGAAAGGCCATGAGACTCAAATCGTCAATTAACTACCAGAAAGCCGGAAGCTGCTCTACCATATGAGCAGCTTATTCAACCTAATTCAGCTCAAATCAACTCAACTATGACCAATTCAACCCAGTCCTGAGCAAACTCAACCTAACCTAGGTCAGGCAAGATCAAGCCATCAACCCATTTCACTCAGATCAGCTCAATCCAGAAAGTTGAGCTTTGATCATCTAAGTTCAGCCCACAATGGCCCACATCAACCCAGATCAGCCCAGCCTAAGCCAGATCAGCTAAGTACAGATCAAGGGCACTGTTCCAAGCAATCCTTAGATGTTTGACAAATGGCTGTTTTAAGATACCAGGTTTAAGGGGTGCTTTGGAACATAGCCAACTATACTTTTAGATAGGAAAAAAAAAACTTCCTGAGAATAAGGTAGTTGATATATCCAAAATGCTTGGCATCAGAAGTATTTTGGATATCTTGTCTGGATTTTAGACTATTTACATATACCCAGTGAGATATCTTGAGGATGGGACACCAAATTCACTAATGTTTCATATATTCTTTACACCCATAGCTTGAAAGCAATTTACAGAGTATTTTTACTGTGCTTGTCTTTTAACTGCAACCTCTCATGGGTCAGGCATGGAATTTTCTATTTGTGACATCATGCTGATGCTCAAACTTTCAGATGTTGGAAATTTCTATCCTACCTAGCCAATTCTACACTAGACCAGGTTATTGCTAGCTAACTTGGTAAAACTGTCCTCAGATGAACAAGCAAACCCAACTTAGTTCAGCCTAGTTCAGTCCACCCCAACCCTGATCTGTTCAACCCAACACTTGCAGATTATGGATATTCAACCAATTTCTCCTTTGAATTAAGAAAACCACTTGCTTTAAGTGAGGTCAATGAGCACCTGTGTTTAGGTCAGGATTTTTTTTTTTTTTGTCCTACAAACTGCCGACTATACCCACAGAAGAGCCAAGCCACAACTACAGTTACAAGCCCAAATACTCTGTGCAGTGCTCCTAAAATGGAAGCAGCCATTCCTCCCAAATTGCTCTCTTACCTGTATCTATCTTTTTATTTTTCTTTGTTTTTGTGTGCTAGTACTGAGGCCTGAACTTGAAGACTGGACACTGTCCCTTAGCTTTTTCTCTCAAACTTTACCACTTACTTGAGCCACTTCTGGCTTTTTGCTTGGTAATTGAAAATAAGATTTTCAGACTTTCCTGCCTGGCTGGCTTTGAACTGTGATCCTGAGATTTCAGCCTCCTAAGTAACTAGGATTACAGGCATAAGCCACCAGCACTTTTTTTTAATGCTAGGACTTCACATTTTTGCTTGGCTTTCTCACTCACTGCTAGAGCTCTACTGTTTTGAGCTTTTATTAGTGTGGCTTTTTATTAGTTAATTGAGGATGAAGTCTCATGGACTTTTCTTCTTGGGCTGGCTTCAAGCCACCATCAGGTCTCAGCCTTCTGAGGAGCTAAGAATATAGGCATGAGCCACTGGTGTCTTGTTCTAACCTACTTATGAGGCAATTATGTGCCATGTGCCAAGGGACACACCTATTCCTTCTATGCCAGCCTTCACAGCTATATAAACTTAGAGACATACAGGCCTCACTTTATCATCTTGAGATGCTTTGTGTTGCTGGGCTTTGCCTGCATGTTTGGCTGATTACAGCCAAGTCTTGGGTGGCTGCAGGCAAATAAAAGCTCAGGCTACCTGAATCAGGAAACCCTCTGGGCTGGCATCCCAAAACGGTCTGATCTAAGGCCTTGACCAGAATGGCTGAAAGGCTGGGCTCAGCTAAAAGGCTGGATGAGCTGGGTTCTCTTTTGTTCTGTTCTGTCTCAGAGCCCCACCCTCTCCATATGACCTCTCCAACATGACCTAGACTTCATAGGGGGCACCTTGGAATGTCAAGGGTGTCCCTCCTGCTGCTTCCTATTGGTTAAAGCAGGCCCTGAACCTACCCAGATTCCAGATAGGGGAATAAAGTCTACCAATAGATGAGAGAGTGACAAAGAAATAACATCAGTGACTTCACCACATTTCTGGCCTCCTCCGCACAGCCTGACAGGCAGATATATAGCATCCCCAAACCTGAGGTGGAGCCACAGTGCATTCTACCACCCATTTGCAAGAAATAGCAAGCCTGGATCAAGCTACAGGACACATGTGTGGAACACACACAATGAAGCACAGACAGTTCATGGTCAGGATAAAGTCCAAGACTGCAGCAGTACCTGGGGACCCCAAGGCCCCCATGAGGCCCCTCCTAGAACGTGTGAGAGGACCACTGAATGGTGATACTCCCCTTCCTGCACACACACACAGGGACACCTGCAGATGGAATGCAGCCACACTCACTGCAAGGACCTCAGCCTGGAAACAAGCACCTGCAATGTCCAGATCCCTCAGGCCCTGGCATCCATGCTCTCCCTCCCACAACAGAAGTGACTCTCATCTTGGCTGGGCTCTGGGCTCAGCCTGGGAGACAGCTATACAGAGAACAGCCCTGAGAGAGCCCTTAATCGTTTAACTAAAATCACATTCATGGCATAATTAGCAGACAGCTCCAGATTCATGATCTGAGGCCCATCGGCTCTAATGGGCTAATTAGTTAAGACATCCTTGGGCGGGCAAAGTACTCTGGCCTTCCAGAAGCATCTCATCAAGCTCTGCAGATCAAGGCTGGCGTCTGGTCCACGAGCTGTCTTCCTAGACTGGTGAAGTGGCAGACTCATGACTAGGCAGGAAACACACCTTGGAGAAGGGACTCGGCAACCCCCCTCCATCCCAAGTACCAGTCCTTGCAGGGTTAGGACCACAAACACGCATCTCCTCCTGGCTTTAGGCAGTTAGTGGCATGCTTCTGCCTCTGGACACAGGCAGTCATTTCAAATGGGCCAGAAAATGGTGGACATTGTGCACACCTAATCACACAATTCTGCCTTCCTGGGTTGTACCCTATCTGCCCTGTATGCTCACAGCAACCTGGAATCCTTCATTTTGGATCTGAAAAAGTAATCGCCAGCTGTATGAACCCCTAAAGTATAAAGAACCACAAACCCTTTGTACACAGCAGGTGCTCATGCTCAACTCGCTCTCCTCACCCAAGCTGTTTCTGATCAAGCGGCAGAATCCAAATGGGGAGGGGGGAGGCAAAAATCTCAGTGAAGAATTGATAGAAGGTAAGTCTTTTTAGAATAAAGTAGCTCATCTCCCTTACCTACCCATCTTTGATGGCATTTTTTCTATGCAAGAAACAAATATTTGAGTAAAAGAAACTTCTTCAGAGAGTGAACAGTACCCATTGGACACTGTGTTGAAAATGAACTATATAACTTGTGGGTGGGATGGGAGGGAAAATCTGGAAGAGCAAGGGAGGGGGTAACTTTTGTAACTGTAACCTCTTTGTACATCACCTTTATAATAACAATAAAAAATTTACAAAAAAAAAGAAACTTCTCCATAAGAAAAATAGAGCTCATATCTGTAATCGTAGATATGTAGGAGCTGAGAACTGAGGATCATGGTTTGAGGCCAGCCCAAGTAGGAAAGTCCAGGGGACACTTACCTCCAATTAACCAGCAAAAAACTGGAATTGGAGCTGTGGGTCAAATAATAAAGTAACAGTCTTGAGTGAAAAAACTGAGTTCAAGCCCAAAACCAGCAAAAAAAAAAAAAAACAGAAGGAAAAAATTGCTATGGTGAAGACCATGGACAGAACAAGTTGTTGAATTGGTGAGCACCAAGGGGCTCTAGTGGGGACACAACCCTGCCCAGAAGCCCAGCCACCCTTAGCTCTAGCTGAATACTGCCAGGCTAAGAAATTAAAGTTTATGAAAATCTCAGGCCCTCATGAAGTAGAAACAGTAGGATCACAAGTTCTCAGAGCCTAAGCTACGTGTCGATATCCTGTTTGCATTAAGGACTGGGGTATAGCTAAGTGGTAGAGTCCTTGGCAAGGCCCTGAGTTCCATTTCTAGTGCTACAAGAAAAGAAGAAAAGGAAGAAGAGGAGGGGGTGAGCATAGGAAGAAGAGGTATAGGAGGAGGAGGAAGAAGAAGAGGAGGAAAAGGAGGAGGAGGAGGAGGAGGGTAAAGGAGGAAAGAAAAAAAGGGAGGGTAGGGAACAGAGATACAAGTTTTCCCATTTTAAAGGCAAAGTTATAAATCTGAACTTTTAAGTGAGATTGCACATGGTTTGTTCTTTTTACTGTTGGCTCAATTTCTTTTTAAGTTGAGTAGGTCAAATACGATTTTCCTGAAGCCATGATTCAGCCCACAGGTGACAGAGTGACTCTTTAAATGGCTGTTGTCATCTAGAGCTGCCAGGAAATCTCTGAGAGGCAATGTGCAGGGCAGTGCTCTCCCTGGCACCCACCTAGCATGCACACTGCATCCCCTGTGTGAACCTGCTGTGACACTGCATGCCCCAGGGCCTCCAAAGTCACAAATTAGTCATGTGCAGACCCCGGCACTACACCCTCTCCTTTACTCTGGCTGCCCTGGCACATGTGAAGGGTGAGCTCTGAGGCTGGCACACAGTGGGGAGCCAGGGAGGCCAGTCTTCAAAGAGGATGGATGGTGGTGTGGTGCTCACAGTCCAGAAGTTCCCTTTCAGAAACAAGGCTTATTGTCAAGGACCACCACAAATAACAGCAACAGAGAAAACCCACATGGACAGACAAGCAGAGATGGCACAACTACGGAATGTGTGTCCAGGGATGGCCTTGTTAGGGTCTCTCCATGGCCATGGGTCAGCCGCCAGGGCTTCCTTTCAATGTGAGTTTATTGTTGATGATGAGACCATGGGTGCAAAGTGACTCCAGCAGGAGGTCCCAATGGCACCTGCATTTCCCCTGACCCAATGAGGTACCACTGGAGCAGTGACCCAGACATAGCCAGGCTGCCTCTTAAGCTGTCTAGAGGGTCTCTGGCTACCAAGGACCTGAGCACTTTCACAATGGTGAGGGACCTCCTGCATCCACCTCTCAGACAGACAGACACAGCAGGGCACAGTGAAGGCATCTGAGAGGCTGGGTGTAAGCCCCGCCCCTCAACCAAGTGTCAACAGCCTCCGGGGGCAGTGCCACTCCACATGGTAAAGAGGTAGAAGCTTCTAGAATGTGAAGCTAGACAAAACCAACTGAGGAAACATCACCAGCCACACAGAAGCTCAGTCACAGTATCAGGCTGAGGCTGGGAGAGACAGGACCCCACTCCTAGGATCCCAGCCCTCACTTCTAGGTGTGTAGCTATGTCACTGGAAAATGGCTGCCTCAATGGTCATCAAATTAGAGCCATGGAACTAGTTCCCACTAAGGGAACATGAACAGAAGTAGGGCCTGGGTCTTGTGCTGAGATCTTGTTGATCTTGGCCCTCTGTTGACTAGCAGCAGAGCCCAGAGGCCCTGGCAGAAGAATGAGCCACAATATGGAAGTTGCCTGGGCCAGCAAAACAAAACCTTAAGGGCATGAGCCACCTGTTTAGGGACTAGTAGGTGAATGTCAATTAAAATTCTAATGAGTCGGGCCACTGCACCATCAAGTTTATTTCTACTGCATTAGTCCATCTAAAAACATGAACAGAAAGAGAAAAATATCATGGGTCAAGAAAAGCAATGCTCACCCCAGTGAACAGCTCCAGGCAAAGCAATCCAGGAAAAATACCTGCTAAGTGGAATTAGCCCTGCCTCCTACCTGCAACCCATCTGAACACTGGAAGGTCGACCAGATGAAGGTTGATGTTAAACCCCTGGGTGCTCATTATGACCAAGTGAAACTCACCTATTTTTGTTTGTTTTTTTTTTAAAATGTTGGTTCAAGTTTTCAAATGTTGGCTCACTTATTACCTTGACCAAGAGTGACTTGCAAAGACAAGAAATGCATGTCTTACTTGGAGTTGGAATATAAAACCCAGAAAGAGAGCAGACTAGTGGTTTTTCAGAAGGAAGGGAGAAGAAGGGAGGGGGAAGAACAGGGGAGAGGAAAGTAGCCAGAGAAATGAGGGGTGGAAGAGGGAGAGGAGGAAAAGTGGGCAGAGGATGGGAGAGTGGATGGGGAAACAGACAGGAGAGATGTGAGGAAGTGTGGGTTGTATAAGATATATTAAGTGTTGATATCACACACAATAACAATGCTGCTGCTGCTGCTGCTGCTGCTGATGATGATGCTGGAGGCAGAGGAAACATCCAGAGGTGACAGATAGGCCTATGGTGGTGGTGATGGCTTCATAGTATACCCCTATCCACAACTCCTAAGTTGTTTATATTAAATAGGTACTGTTTTTTACTCAAAACTCAATTAAGTGATTTTTTTTCTTTAAAAAAATAGTAACATATGAAATGATTACAGGAAAAACAGACTACCTGCCAAGCAAACTCTAAGAAGATATTCTCAAGTATTCAGAGTATGTCTAGGAACATGTGAGGGCTGGTGGGGAGGTGAAGAGGTGGGGGCTTGCCCCGCCCCTTCCACCAGCCCCTCCTACTCTGGAGCACTGCTCTCCTCCTCCCCAAATCGCTTCTGACCTGGTCCTGCAGCAGTACGCTGGGGCTCAGGCTGCCCTCAGGGCACCCTAACTCTGAGGACTGTGAGGCTGAGGACCATGGGACCAGCTTGCAGCCCTCATGGGCCAATGCAGCATCTCGAAAGAACTTGGGGCTACCATCGCAAATCCATCCCGCTAAGCCGCTCTCTCCACCAAGGGCAGGCAGGACTGTTGTGCCAGGCAGGGCGGGCTCTCCTGAGAAAGTGCTCCTCAGCCATAGCCACTTGGCTATGTAATCTTATTCATCATCTGTTGTCAATATTCACTTCGAGGAGGCATTCTCTGCCCTGGGCTTTGCATCTGCTCTGCTGACTGAGTAGAGGAAGAGAGGGAGTAACCAATGCCCTCACATCAACTCTCTTCTGGACTTGACAACACTTTGCACACTTCTCTTAGCTACCAAGCACCTATCTGTCCCAGATTTGGTCAAGGCCTAGGTTGGCTTCTTGGGGGTACTTAGACAGATTAGCATACACTCTCACTTTTGAAGAAAGAAATAAGCCAAGAAGCTACCAGCCAACCTCGGGAGCTTCTGGAATATTCTCAAGACCAGGCAATGGACATGGTAGGCACTGCAGCTGAGTGGGGCCCACGTGCTTCCCTAAGGCAGGGCTCATGACCTCATACATTACGTCTTTGTAGGGTATGTGGGGACACCCAGCCACTCCCCACTACTGCCTGCAGTACCTCCCACTGTCACACCAGTGAAGAATATACCCCGCCACTGCCAAAGGCTCCATGTGCTTATAACCCTGCTGTAAATAGTGCCAGCCATACCCACATCCAGGTGAGTTGGTTTCCCACTTCCATTTCAAAAACCTTGGTTTTTATGTACCACGTCTCCCTTTCTAAATTTAGACAGTGAGTTACATTTCTTTTGGGGCACAGGATTGGAACCCAAAACTTCATACATGCTAGCAGAGCACCCACCACAGAGCTTCATCCCCAGCACTTATTAAATTCTTTTACTCTGTGAGATCCACTAAACACAGGTGCAGGTCACAAGCTCCAGCATTGCCCAGCCCACTTTAGATTAGCGCCCACTTGGGCTTAGCGCCCAAGGAGAAATGAGAAACCAAGCCTTCACCGAGGAGAAAGGCCACACTCTGGGCCACAGCCCCCGAAGGAACCTCAGAGGTGAGCAGCATGCATAACATAGACAGACAGGTAAAGAGAGTCCCAGATATTTGGGGTCACTATTCCAACATCACCTGTCCAATAACTCTTCCTTCTAACACTTCTCCCAGAACCCCAGGACAACAAACTTATCTCCAGAAACCCAGACCAGTTTTCTTGCCCATCTCCTCCTCTCCCCCTGCCCCTGCAATCAGTTTCCTGCTGAAGTTCTTCCAGCTGGCCCTCAGCCATTCTGATCCAAGAAGCAGAAGCAGTCCAAGAACTGCCTGCCCTGTGAGTCAGTCCATCTACCAGTAACATGACCCCTTCAGAAGACCCTTTCCTGGCCTGACACAATAGTTCTTATTTGTAACTCCAGCTGCTAGGGAGGCAGAGATCAAGAGGATCATGGTTCAAAGCCAGCTCAGACAAAAAATGAACAAGACTCCCATCTTAACCAACAAACTGGACATGACGGTTCTCACTCATAATATCAGCTATGCTAAAAAGGTAAGGTAGGCAAGAAGAATGGTGGTCTAACGCCAATTCCAGGCAATAACACAAAACCCTAACTTTAAAATCGCTAAAGGGAAAAAAAGGCTAAGAGTGTGGCTTACTCAAGTGGTAGAATTTCTGTCTAGCAAATGCAAGGCCCTGTTTTTTTTTTAAAGCCTTTTCTGCCTTCAGCCCCTAGTTAGAGCAGCTCTGAGCAAGTTTCTCTTCTCTTCTTGCAGTGAGAAAACTGGGTTACTGGGGGAGGGCAGCAGAGAGCGGATGGATCTTAGAATACTCTTCTGGGTGAAGGGGAAACACACACCTCCTTACTGGTGTCATGAAGCAGCCGCGTGGCCCTCTCTGAAGAGAGCCGGCTCAGAAGTCACTATTGTGTTCAAGCAGTGCTAAATCAAGCTGTGAGCAGCACCGGTTATGCTTTTAAAGACCGCCCCGAGCCAATTCTGATGTTTAAAGGGAAAAGGAAAAAGTTTCCGTGCCTTCCATAAATTCCAAAGAGAGGAAGTTTCAAACTTGGGTGTTCACAGCCCGTGGCCTCCGCATGGAAACAGCTTGGTTTCATGTATTTGGTTTTACTGTTCAAACTTTAGGGTCTTTTAACTTTTTTATTTTTACAGAGCTCAGAAGAAAAGAGAGACGGAGCCATTTGCTCAGTAAGTGCCAAAGAAAACCCCAGCACCTCCATCTCGGGGCCAGTGCCTGACACACAGCAAGATGGGGAGGGGAAGCCCCTCCCTCCCAGCCCCTGGCACACCCAACACAGCTCCTTCTACCCACCAGGAGCCAGCTACTAATTAGCTCCGACAAGATCAATTGAGGCCAGGGCTGGCCAGGAAATGGCAGGACTGTCATTCAGCTGCCACCGGCCTCTGGCCACCACCAACAGCAGGAGGAACACGATGGAGATTTTCCAAACTTAAGAGGTCCAGCCAAGACCCGAGGAATCCTAAATTTAGTCCCTGGGGGGAAGACATGTCGCCTGGCCAGCCAGGGCACCAGTGAGGTCCAGCACCCCTTGGAAGTGTCAACCAAACAGTCCCTCCCAGGACACTTCAGCCCGGAACCTGACATCAAGGGTGACTCAGGGTCTGGGCGCTGTACACTGGGCAAGGTGAGGAAACCAAGACCTCAAAGAAATATAGAAGAAACAGAACAAGCAGAGGAAAGAGCCTGAGTTTTGATCTGCTGGCGAGTTCTGTAATTACATATCCAGGTGACCCAGAGAAAAGCCTGTGCCACGCCGAGCCACAGGTAGCTCTTACCCCAAAGAGGTAGAAAGACACTCAAAATTTAAGTGGATTATATGTGGATGTTTTATACGTGCGTAACACACGTGCCCCTGGGTTATAGAGAGCCTCCTGCATCCACCCTCTGCCCGGTCCATAGTTGTTTGTGCGCCCCCCCCCACCCTCATGCTGTGCAACAACACCCTGTTGGTCCTCTGGGAGTCACACACACACACACACACACACACACACACACACACACAACACTCCCTGGCACAGCTGACAGATCACTAGTGACCAATGGCGATGACTACCACAGAAGCAGAAGGAACAGAGTATGATGAGAAGAAACCCCAGCAAGGAGGAAAACTGGCCCAGTGAGGTTCAGGGGAAATTGCAGACATGGAAGTTGTAACCCTAAGGGTGAAAGACCCAGGGAGGGAGTAGGGCAGCATCTTATGCAGAGAAAGTGAATACGCAAAGGCCCCGAGGTAGGATGGGATGGGATGTGTCCCTCAACCAAGATCAGCCTGGCTGAAATGTAGAAGATATATTCAGGGACTGCCAGAGTCCTCCAGGGTTAATCTGATGGTATCTGAGGCCAGGCCAGGGACAGTGGCAAGCAGTGGACAAACGAGATTCTTTTTCTTTGGTCAGTCATGGGGCTTGAACTCAGGGTATGGGTGCTATCCCTAAGCTTTTCTGCTCTAGGCTAGCATTCAGCTCCACTTCTGGCTTTTGTGGCGGTTAATTGGAGATAAGAGCTGGCTTCAAATCATGATCCCCGGGATCTCAGCTTCCTGAGATTACAGGCATGATCCACAGATGCCCAGCTTACCTTACACTTCTAAATCACCTCTTCCAGGGCACAGGACACAGGGCAATCTCAGTCTTTGCCCATCCCTGGGTTATCTCAGCAGAAGAAGGCTGTGCCTGTGGCCCAGGCCACCCCCAGGTGACTGACACCTCCCAAAGTCAGGGAAGGGACCTGTCATCCAACTGTATAGTAAGTTGGGCAGTTGGCAGGAGCCCCTCCTCCACTTTACCCTATTCCCCCAGGACACTGGTGCTGCCAATGTGAGCCCACAGAGGCCCACCTTGGCCAGCCTCAGTATGACACCTCATACATCTTGTCACAAAGGCTGGAGTGGGTCTACCTGCAGCCATGTTCTCTTAGTACAAAGTGCTCAGCAGCATGGTGCCCAGATAGGAAGTAATGTCCTGCCCTGTGCGGACTCCAAGCCACGCCTGTTACCCAGAATATGAATAACTTAACTGTCCAACATGTTGCCTACTTTCTGTGAGCCAAGAGCTGAGCTAAGTGTATCACAGACCTCTCATTTAATCTATTACAGCTCTGAGCACCAAGTCCCCTCCTGACCCCCACTTTATACATCGGGAAACTAAGACACAGATGAAGACACTCAGAGAACATCCAACAAATAAGGCCTTACACCTGGACATCAATACTGGAGCTACATATCTAATTGTCCACCTCTTTCCTCTCCTCACAGAGACGATTATTTTCCCTACCATAAAAGGTCAATGCCACAAATACACTGTGTACCTGCTTCTGTATTTCATATGCATTTGTGCTTGACAGCTTAGAAATTTTAAGGTCTAAAGAATTTTAAGATTTTAAGGTCTAAAGAAGCAACTTTTAGCTGGCATAGACAGCTCACATCTGTAATCCTAGCTACTCAGGCGGCTGAGATCAGAGGATTGAAGTTTGAAGATCGCCTTGGCAGAGAAACCCCAGACTGTCTCAAAATAACGAGTTAAAAAAAAAAAAAAGAAATCAGGCTAGAGGCATGGCTAAAGTTGTAGAGTGCCAAGTGAGCAAACAAGCCGAGCAAGTGCAAGGCTCTGAGTTTAAACCCCGATACCAGCACAACAAAACAAAAACAAAAACAAATCTAACTTTTCCTGCAGGCACAGGTCGTCCTCACTAAGAACGAGAGAACCTCAGGTCAACACGAACAGAACATAAGCCAATTTTTTTTAGCAGCTACACTAAAAAATAACAGGTGAACATACTCTAACAAAGTTATTGGAGCCAATATATCCAAAAATACTGACATTTCAAAGCAGTGTCATTAGCTGTAATGAGCTGTACAAAATTGTTAAGAGTAACTTTTAGCTCTTTTTCCCACACTAAGGCTTTGGAATCCCCTGTGCTTTGTGATCCAGATGGCCCCATTTCAACACCTGCTGGCCCATAGACTAAAGGTCACCACAGACTTTGGGGCCCAGGTACTCCAGCCTCCTTCCCCAGTGTCCATACAGCCAAGCCCCCAAGGAACTTCTCTACTCCTGGATCTCCATCACTCCTCACCAGCTGGTCTACTGGTCCACTCAGGAGGTTCTCAGGACTACTGGACAAGACATCTCTCCACAGGGTACAGGCGATTAAGGGCAGGCCTCTGCCCTGGAGCAACTTAGAACCAAAGGAGAAGCAAAAGCTAGTACCATCCAGAGACTCAGCCACCCGAGGATGGAAAAGACTGCATCTGGACTGAACATGTACAGGCATGTTTCATGTCATCAGTCCCTAAGCAGTACACTGTAGCAACTGTGTGTATGGCATTTACAGTTTCTTAGGCATTTTAAGTAATCTAGACATGATTAAAAGTATACAAGAAGGGTGTGCCTAAGTTATATGCAGAAGGGACTAAATATCTACTACTTTGGGCATCCAAGGGGCAACCTGGAACTAGGCCCTAAGGATCCCAAAGGATGACTGAGGCTCCTCCCTCTACCCTCCTCCCATTATCTTTTCATCATGTGCATCCCAGGAGATGCTTACTAGCACGATTGCATTTTGTTGATAAAGAAACTGAGCGCATGGATCGCTCAGCCCCCACCAATCTGACATGGCCAACCTCAGAATGCATCAGCAAGGTGATACAAAGCTACCAGGAAGGAGAAGGGCAGCAGACTTGGCAGAAGCAAAGAAAGAAAAAGCAGCAGAGCTCCCAGGACCAGACAGGATCAAGTGCATATGCATTTGTAGGGAATGTAGAAGCATGGGAAACTTCCAGGGGATAGAATAACACAAGGAATCCTGGGAACCTGGAAGACAGGCAGAATTCTGGGTACAAAGGTGCCTCCATATGAAGCCTGTGCTCAGGTACTATGAGAGAAGTCCAGGCTCAACCACTTAGTCATGGAAAGCGGCCACTGCTCCCTCCATGGGCCATAATGCCAACGGAATCCAACTTCCCAAAATATTTACCAGAGGCTCTGGGCACAGACTCCATTCTGTAAACTTGGATGCCATTCCAGAATTGAAGCAATAGATCTCCCGGAGAACAAGATAAACTCTCCCTCACATTCTAAATAGTGAAAGGGAGGTGCGGAGGAGAAGGAAATAAATCAACCCTCCCTAACCCCAACTTAAAAGGGATTATGGCAGGGAGCAAGACAGGAGCAAAGATGCCGCACCCTTATCAGGCACGAGGCTGCTCCAGACACAAACAAAACCTTTGGCAGGCATCCTTCTTCTACATGGGTAGGGGGAGCACCAAGCCTCCATGCACAAGGGCAGACTCATCCTCCCCTGGACAAGGGGGCCCATCATGGTCCCTCTAATATCTGGGAGAAATTGGTTCTTCCCATGAGCAGAGGTGCTGACTGGAGCTTGAAGCACAAGGTCAGCAAAGGCCAGTTGCTAAGAGATTCAGAGTTCAAATCTCCCACTTTATGGCCCACTTCCCTAAGAATCAGCAGCAGCAATGGAAGTCGCAGATGAGGGGATTCAGGAATGTGTTTGAGCCAGGCACTGGTGGCTCACTTCTGTAATCCTAGCTACTCAGGAGGCTGAGATCCGAGGATTGCAGTTCAAAGCCAGCGAGGGTAGGAAGTCCATGAGACTCTTTATATCTCTACCAGCAAAAGGCTAGAAGTGAAAGTATGGTAGATTGCCAGTCTTGAGCAAGAAAGCCAAGCAAGAGCACAAGATCTTGAGTTCAAGCCCTACTATCCGCACCCCCCCCAAAAAAAGAATTATAATTGAAGATCCACCTTCTGCCCCAAATATCACCATGAGCATCCTAGACACAATGCACAACAAAGCTCATGTCTAATCTTCAGGACCAGCCCACCAGGTAGTACCAATTGTATAAAACAAAAACAAAACAAAAACAGTGGCATATGGCTAATAAACAGCAGGGCCAGTTGTGATCATACCCCTGGATCTCTAGCTGGGGGCCTCTGCACTGATGCACCTGCCCCCCCCACCCCAACACTCCCAATCTCCAGCTGCTCCAGAGCTCAGCTCTGACATCCTCCCTTCCCTGCTCTATATCTTGAGGGTGGGAAACAACCACAAGTTCCCAGGGAGGTAGAAGAAAAGTGGGTACACACTTAGGGGCCCTGGGCCTCCTCCAGCATCTCATGGCACCCACTCCAGACTCCAGAAATGTAGCCAGGCTCTCCCACAGCCCATCCAAGAAGCCAGCTTTCTAGCATAATATTTTCCTCCCCCAGAACGTGAGAATAAAGGGCTCTTTGCTTGTCTCCTAAAATAACTGGCTCTCACCATAAAGCAATCTTCTGCCCAGTAAAAATATTTCTGTAAAACTTGGTAACTCTATCTGTGGTTCCTTTTCTGAAAGTCGAAAATCCTTGGAGAGTGAAATACGGCAGGGGTAGACATTATGACAAGCTCATGAAGTCATGTCTACTGAGGCGGTCTCTCCTGAGCACAGTGATTAATTTGCTGCTAACCACAGGGACTTTGTGTCTTAATGCGCTCAGAGCAAAGCACCAGCTCACATTTCTACCGGAACAATACCCACCACCCTGGCCCAGGTCCTGCCAGGCAGGCAGCAAAGCCACAGTTGGGCTTGGGGACTGGGAAGGCCTCCATTGAGATCGGGGCACCTCTGCAAGGGGCCACAGTGCACAGGTGAGCTGGCCCCTGTATTCTGTCTTTGGCCAGGGAAGAGATCAGCTCGTAAAGCACTCGCTAACCATACTAACCCCAAGACGCCCAGGGAAGCCCCTGGGGCCTTAGTCTTCCAATCTGCAGCTGAGGGAGGTTCATCCCAGGGGAGCCCCAGACAAACAAACTTACCTGAGTCTCTTTCTTACCACACAGCAAGCCCCTTGCCTGGCTGCTTTAGGCCTGGAAGAGATGGCATGTGCACTTTGTGGAAACTTCTAGAAGGCATCAGCAGCTCTAGAAGACTTATGGGGCTACCAGCACATGTCCAGAGTGATGTTATATCCTAGGTCTGAAGTACCCATGTGCTAGAAACAACTCCAAGAGAGGGGTCTGCTCCCCACTTAGAGGTGAGGAAAGTAAAAGAGTATAGAATAACCCCAAGCCTGATGTCGACATCCAAGCCCTGTGCTCCACACGGGGAGAGGGGGAGATGACCAAATTAATAAGGTTAAAAAGGAAAAAATCCATACAAATTAAGGCAGGAGTTCTGAACCTGGGGGCTCAGGATATCCTGAAGCTGGAAGGGAGGGTATAAGGGCATTTACCTGAGGAAGGAAACACTATCAGATTCAGTAGATTCCCAGTCTTGTTGCCAATGCTCTGTGGGTTAGGAATCATCACCTATCACCACCACAGAGAGGCTAGGAGCTTCAGAGGAAGGGTGTAATCCAGGTGGGCTGCCTGGAGGAGGTGGCAAACCACCAAAGCTCTTCTAAAATCCAATGGTAAAAAGCAGTTTCCTCAGAGGTGAGCTACTTTGTGCATGGTGGTCCTGTCCCCACCCACCTTGTTCCAGGGCTCTTGGTCCTACCTACCCATGCCATTCAGAGCTTTCTCTTTATAGGGTAGTGGTATTTGTTTGTTTGTTTGTTGTCAGTACTGAGAGTTGACTCAACCCAGGTCCTGCTTAGCAAGCACTCTACCACTTGAATTACATCCACAGCCTTTTTATATGTTTTTTGGGATAGGGTCTCACTAACTTTTCCAGAGCTGGCCTTGAACGTGTGGCCCAAAGGTAGTTTCTCTTTAGGGAAGTTCCAGCTGTGCCCCAGGGCTGCTCAGGGCACAGGGTCTGGTTCTAGAGTAAGCATACGGCCCAGGTCAGAAGAACAGAAGCCCACCAAGCCTGGGCTTTCACCAGAACTTTCTCTTCCAGCTGAAGATAGAAGCCTGGACAAATTATGACTATCCAGAGAGACACTGTCTAAAAATGAGGCCAACCCACTGGGCTGGGGGATAGCCTGAGCTCCAGGATCAAGCTGTGCCTGAAGTCTGCTCTGTAGTTACAAGAGCTAATAACCTGCCTTTGTGTAAACAGCTGAGATTGACTTAAAACCTAGAGTCCTTAGGAAGCTACAGCAGAGGTCACAGTTAGGTGGTAACAAACTCCTCCCAGAAGCTGGCCCTCTCCTGGATTTTGAAGGCAGAGTTCAAAGCAAAAGCTTTGGTTTCAGCAGAAAAGTAGTAGAGGCATATCTGGAGATGACATCAAGGTATGTGCAGTGTGTGTCACGGCATGGGGCATGGAGAAGAACACATGGAGAAGAACAAGGAACATCGACCTAAAGCTGACTCAGGGCAAGAGTCAAGAAATGACCTCAATGTCTAATAAAAGAGGCAGGGCAGTAAATGATGGCCATCTTTACAAGAACAGCCCAAAAGCGACAGTAAGACCATCTGCACTGACACAGAACAGTTCCATGATGCACTCAAGTTTAAAAAGCAAGTTGCAGAGCCAACTTTTTAAAAGAAAGTGTTGCCAGATACTGGTGGCTCACGCCTGTAATCCTAGTTACTCAGGAGACTGAGATCTGAGAATCATGGTTTGAAGACAGCCTGGGAAAGAAAGTCTGTGAGATTCTTATCTCCACTTAACTACCCAAAAAGCTAGAAATGGAGCTGTGGTTCAAGTGGTAGAACATGCTAGACTTGAGAAAAGAAGCACAGGGATAGTCTTTAGGCCCTGTGAAGGAAGGGAGAAAGAGAGAGGGAGGGAAGGAAAGAGAGAGGGAAGGAGGAAGTGAGGGAGGAAGGGAAGGGAAGGGAAGGGAGGAAGGAAGGAAGGAAGGAAGGAAGGAAGGAAGGAAGGAAGGAAGGAAGGAAGGAAGGAAAAAAGGAAAGAAGGAAAGCAGGCAGGCAGGCAGGAGAAAAAAAAGAAAATGTTAGTTTGTACCAGTAGCTCATGCCTGTAATCCTAGCTTGTCAGGTGGCAATGGCCAGTGTGGGTACTTCCCTCCCAGCTTGAACAGAGTCTGCACATTCTTCCTGTGGGACTGTCCATGTTCCCAATAAGTACCACGTTCCTGCGTCTGCGTGCTGCACTGTCCCTTCTCCTAAGTGCAAGCTCGACGTGTTATTTGCTTTCTCCTAGACAATTCAGGATTGCCAATTCCCGAGCCACGTTCCAACCTTAGGGAAGCCAGCCACCATAAAAATGTGGCTCTCCAAAACTGCCATACCGTGAAGAGGGTGGCCACCTGGCGAGAAGTGAGGCCCCGCCACAGGAAAGGAGAGGGGCTGCTGTCACCTCAACCTGGCATCTCAACAGGACAACGGGATCATGGACCTCACACCCTGAGAAGCTCTGCCCAGACTGCATGAAGCTACACAAGTCAAAAACAAACAAAAAAGAAAACAGTAAGTTGAGGAGTACTGGTGGATCACGCCTGTAACCCTAGCTACTCAGGACGCTGAGATCTGAGATCACGGTTCAACGCCATGCAGGAGAATCTGTGGGATGCTTATCCCTAATTAACCAGTGAAAACCTGGAAATGGAACTCAAGTGGTGGACAGCCAGTCTTAGCTAAAATGCTAGGGACAGTGATCAGGTCCTGAGTTCAAGCTCCAATGTCAGCACGCATGCGCACACACACACACAAATAAATTAAGTCTTGAACCTTTTGTCATAAGACAGAAACAACGAACACTTGTCCTCTAAGATGGAGAGAGCAAAAGTCACAAGAGCCCATGACACCTCCCCAACAGCAAAGCTGGACCACACACAGGCTTCCCAGGACCCAAGACTCAGCCCTATCATTGCCCAGGATGCGGCTGCTGCTCTTTACACTCAGGTGCTGGCTCTCAGGGGTGAGGGCACAGGACCCACAAGGGACTGACCATTAATTCTTTTTGTCCCTCTAAGCAAAAGGAGTGGGCAGGAAAGCACCCATGGCGTTATCATGGTATCTGCCCCCAGACAAAGTCAAAAAGCCAAAGGAAATAAAAGGGAGGCCTAGAGATAGATGTTAGGGAGCTTGTTCCAGAGACAGTTTTGCAAAGTAGAGTGAGGGCCTGGAACCAACTGAGGGCCCACCGCCGTGTGTGACTGCCACCGTTTTCCTCATTGCTGTCATGACCTACAGTAATAACTCATTTAGAATGGCCTCCTGTACATACAAGCTTAGGCAGAAAGTATGTGTTGAAACTCATACAAATTATAACAAATGTTTACTCTTACTCTATCTGATTTTTGTCCTTTTTTGGGGGGAAGGAGGCAGTACTGGGGGGGGTTTGAACTCCGAGTAACCTGCTTTGCTAGGCTGCTGCTCTGCCCCTGGACCAGCTGGAAGCCCCCAGTCTCCTCCTACCCTTTGTCTTATTTCCACTTCATTTTCTGAAATACTGGTCTAATAGACATTGATTGACTTCATGGACCATATGATGTTATAGCATATATGATGCTGTAGCATATAGTAAAAAGAAAATACCATCTACACCGATTAAAAGATGCATCTAACATCAGATCAACCTGAATCTACCTCTTGCTAAAATGAGACTCCATCTCCATGTCAAGAAACTCTGGGAAAGGTGATAGAATTCTTAAAGCCCCAGTAGATATGGGTAGATAAAGCCCCTGAGTAGATATGGGTAACAGAAACACCTACCTTCCCCTCAAGACAGGGTGAGCCCGAGGGCCTTGGCATCACAGCTACCCAATGACCGCCTCCTTCTCAGTGGGCATGTATACCCTGCTTGGGCACTAAGCCTGCAGCCACATAACAGTGAGAAAGAAGGCACTGGCCCAGGGCTGCCCAAGCAGGAGCCATTGTGGACTTCCCAGGACAGGGAATAAGAAGCCTCCAGCACCAATGGAAAGGCAATTTTGTTCCTGTCTCAATCACAGTTTTCTTGGATCATCTTTTTGCTCTTGCTGTCTATCTAGATCATGTAGAAGACAAAAATTCAAGATCAAGGGCCCTTTGGAGGTGAGATGTACAATGGGTATGGAGCCCTAAGCCCCCACCTAACTAGTGGAGCCACTTGCAACTGAGAGCTTTAAACCAAGCGCCCCCTTGCCCACACAGCCCCTTGAACTTAGAAAATCATCCTCAGCAGGGTGGCTGTGGTCCCATCCACCTTACCTTCCCCTAGCCCAAGGCAGACAGACCTATCCTGACAAGAGGGGGCTCTTTGAGCTCTGCCCCTCCCCGGCCAGGACCCCAGCTCCATATGCAGGGCTGGGCACTTGAACAGCCCTGGCCATCACCTCCAGGATGGCATACTATCCTATGACCAATAGATTCTAAGCTGAGCGCTGAAAGTTTGCAGGGATTAAACGCAGGCTCCCTTTGGGCTACAGCATCCAGCAGCACCGCTCACCCCAATGGGTGCAGCCCATCAGCCCGCCAAACACAAACTTTTGCCCTAATATCTCAGACACCAAAGTCAGACTGCTAGGAAAAACAATTGCTCTACCCATTCCATAGGTTTGAAGACTGCTAATGGCAAAATGAGCTATTACTAGGCCCAAGGCCACCTAGTCTAGAGTTTGTTTCATCTTCATAACAGGGGAATGATGAAGGTGGCAGATACAAGGATCTAACAAGAGAAGACAGGAAGTGTCAGACACAACGTGGAACACTCATTGTGTGGCCTTAAGTTCTGAGATCCATCACCAGCACTATCAGAAACTCTCAGACTACAGGGAGCCAGAGGCTCACGCCTGTAATCCCAGCTGCTCAAGAGGCTAAGATATGAGGGTCAAGGTTCTAAGCCAGCCCATGCAGAAAAGTCCATGAAATTGTTGCCTCCAATTAACCAGCAAAAAGGCTGGATGCAGAGGTGTGGCTCAAGTGGTAGAACACAGCTATCCTGGAGCGAAAAAGCCAAGTGAGAGTTGGAGGCCCTGAGTTCACACATAAAATACATTTTACAGACTAAATCAGAAAGCTAGGCACCCCAGGCTGACTTCAGCTGTCTGGGTCATCCAAAGACAATGTTCCCTAAAAACTAACTGGTTGTGAAAAAGAAAAAAAATGGCACGATTATGTAGTCCATCCAGGCTAACTTTGAACTCACCATCTTCCTGTCTCAGCCTCTCGAGTCCTGGGGTGCTAAGTGCATCCCCTAAGCAACATCAAAATGTTTTACGTTGGAAAGGTTTTATATAAACCTAGATGTCTGGATCCTCTTCATCGTCAGAGTGTGGCAACGCCAGAGCTGCTCCCAGATGGCAACGTTCGGCTAGGGCTGAGTGATACTGCCCTCTTGAGGCAGGGCTTGTGTTCCCAGATCCCCACCCCTCCCAGATGTCTCCCACCCAGCCTGCTACACTCAATAATATTCAACCTCTCTGGTCTCTGCAGATCCCTGATCTGTCTGAGGACCCTTTAAAGCCCTCCTCACAGGCCATCTCCTTCAAAAAGCCCCCCAACCACCCATGGTGTGCCTGTCTAGTGGTTTTACAACTTAAACCATTAACTTGAACTGTGCACCTATTATGTGCCCGGAAGTCATGGTTCTTTTACTCAGGCATCTCCCCAACTATGCCTAGAAGCAAGCAACATTATTATTATTATTGTCCCAATTTCCAGATGTGTAAACTGAGGCCCAAAGACAATTATTCTACTGCCCATGCACCCCCTGCCTCCCTTGTGTTGCCTTATGCCCCTACAACCTAAGTTCTTGGGGCTCCCTTGCCTGCTTTCCTCTAGATTTAGCTCACAGGAGAGACCCTGGCAAGAAGATGAGAAGAGAAAGGGAATTCTTCCTGTATCCTTGCCACCTCTGTACCATGGCTGACTCCACTTACCATTATGGCTGCAGCTCTGCCAGGCTGCCGCCTAAACCCTGCTTAGCAACTGCTCCCACAAGGGCTGACCAGGGACAGACAGCTTTTCCTCACCACCCTTTCTGTTTCCTGCTGCTGCTAAGCCTGAGGAGCTTCAGCTTCCATCCAGGTCAGGTTTCCCCTCCCCTGAGCATGATTTCAGGAGCTCTGGGGGTCTTCTTGGATAAACTTTCTACAATAGGCCTGTTTCCACTCTGTTTTCTACTGACATGGAGGTCAGGCACAATGCCCCTGGACCCAAGATTAGAAAACAGTGCAGCCAGGTTTAGAACTAAGGACACAAGTCTCTAGGGTCCCTGTTCTTTAACCCTGTAGCATTTTCTTCTTCTCCTGTTCCCCCGTCTGTTTGTGACCTCCTCCAGGGTCCCCTGGCTGGCCCCAGAGAACCAAGCCCCATACCACGGCCCGTGCAGCCATGCAGATGCTCACAGAGCCCACACAACAGTGTGTCACTTGATTCCTCTTTATCCTACGAAGTATTTATACGACTGAGAGCCCATCCCCACATTCCTCCTCCCCCACCCACCTCACTCCTGCAGGCCTCATACAGGGCCTGCTCAGATCTTCCCTCTCAACCAAGTCCTTGGCCCATAACACAGAGAATGCCAGTAGGCCTGGAGCCTGACTACCATCGCCTCTCAAACATCTCACCCTGGCTTTCTCCACTCCAGGTGTTTCCCCACCTACCAATGTCCACATGGACATGGACAAACTTCGCTCCATCTGGTTGCTCTCACCCCTGTGTCTCAGCTTCAACCAGATACCCTCTGAGACCACCTGTGGACTCAATGTTCTTGAAGTTCCCTTAACATTGTCCTCATTCCCCACCATCGGTCCTTTAACCTGGTAAAAGATCTGCACAACAGTAACAATCACATTTTAAAAGAATGTTATTGTGTACTTCAGTATAGGGGGAGCAGTTCCCCTCATAGATATCCAAACTTGCCAGTGTCCATTATGTGTATTATTTGCTTGTAACCTATACTCTAAGTCATTTCTGTTATTCATAATACCTAGTACAATGTAAATCATTATACTCTCATTTTTAAAGAATAATAGCAAGAATAAAGTATGGTTGCTAGACGTTAGGTCTGCCCTCCCCACCCTACCCCCAACCCTTTGTGAAACACAGCATAGTAGCCTTATCAGAAATCACCTGCCCCCCAACCAGTAATCATTTGTAACTATCAACCACCTGACTGAGTCAGCAAAGGAACCCAGCTCCGAGGTCATTTCCTCATCCTCTGAGGTAACTTCCTCCTCTGCCTGGGTTATGCCTCCTTCTGATAGAAAGTGAGAGGTCCCTCAGGCTCTGAGGTCATTTCCATAACTGCTGGGACCGCACCCTTCTCCTCACCCCTTCTCCCTCCACACCTTCTCCCTCCCCCCCCCCAGGAACTATAAGTTCTCTCTCTGCAGGCCTCCATCTGGTGCAAACCAGTAGTTTGGTTCTCCTAATAATAAGCTCTCTTCTGCCTGAACCGTCTCCTTTCAGGAACCTTTACATGAAAGGTGTATTTTGTTGTTGTTGTTGTTGATCGTGAGGCTTGAACTCTGGGCCTGGGAGCTGTCCTCACTCAGCTCTTCAGCTCAAGGCAAGTGTTATACACTTGAGCCACAATGCCACTTCTGGCTTTTTCTGTGTATGTGGTACTGAGGAATCAAATCCAGGGCTTCATGCATGCTAGGCAAGCCCTCTACCACTAAGCCACCTTCCCAGACCCTAGAGATATAAATTTTTTGTCACATATTTTCAGTGTCCCATTGGTTGAGACCAATGGGTAGGGCGCACTGACTCTCCAATCTCTCATGTAACCCATAGTGACAAAGAGAGACTACATTTAGGAGTGCAAAGAAGTTAAACTCTAGGAAATCTAGCCATGTTAAATCATATGTACAAACATAGCTCATATCAAGAAAGAACACCTCGATAGCATTTGGTGAAATTTAGCTATTATTCTTGATAAATCTCAGCTGCCAAGTGCTAGTGGCTCATGACTGTAATCTTAGTTACTCAGGAGGCTAGGGTCTGAGGATCACGTTTCAAAGGTAGGCCCAGCAGAAAAGTCTTCTCTCCAATTAACCAGCAAAATGCTGGAAGTGAAATGATGGCTTAAGTGGTGGAGCACCAGCCTTGAGCAAATAAAGAATAGCCCCCAAGCCCTGAGTTCAATCCCCAAAGTTCACAACACACACACACACACACACACACACACACACATGAAATTTTGTCAGCAAGCAAGAAATAGAAGCAAAGTATCACAGCCAAATAAACAACACACATGATTCTTAGTGGTTATTAAACTGCACAGGTAACCCATACCAATGCAAAAAGAGAAGAAAAAATAGATTAGAGGCATAGACAAGAATTTAGTTCCAATCCCTCAACCACTAGTACCATGCCTCCAGCCCCGCTTTTGGCCTCTGATTTCCACAAGGCAGAGAAAAGCAAGCGTTCCTGTTTCCACATCCTAAGCATAGCACATGGCAGAGAAGTTGTGGTATCAACAACCACTCCGATGAGGACTAATCGCTCAGAAAGCACACAGTGCTCTTTGGAGAGTCTTTACTGCAACTTAAATTGTGCAATTTGTTTTTTAAAATACTTATACTTTCCACTGGGCACTGCGGCTCATACCTGTAATCCTAGCTACTCAGAAGGCTGAGTTCTGAGGATCAAAGTTAGAAATTAACCAGGGCAGGAAAACCCAAGAGATTCTGATCTCTTATTTAACCACCAAAAAGCTAGAAATAGAGCTGTGACTCAAGTGGGAGAGCCAGTTGAAAAAGCCAAGGGACAGTGCCCTGGCACCGAGTTTAAGCCCCAGAACTGACACACTGACACACATATATTTCCTGCCACATGGCCTGTTTCATGAGAAGGCCTATGCTCTAAGTGGCAGAGCAGACATACACTGGCCTACGGTGGGTACACACATAACTACATGAATTGTGGAACAACTGCTAAATTAAGATGATTTTATCCTGCTTCTCAGTTGTACAATCCAAGGCTCAGGGAAGAGAGGGGCTCATGTCTTGTCTGTAAAGCCCACCCAACACCTTCCAACACATGTGAACCACACACCGAGCCATGCACATGTGCCACAACCAATGTGGCTCAGCAAGCAAGGAAAGCAAAGCCCAGGCCAGCTCCACAGGGCCCACTGAATAAGCCCAGCCCAAGACCCACCCAGCAGCACAGGCAGAGCCAAGCTGGCCGGCCAGGGCCCGTGCCACACTGAGGCTAAGGATGACTTCAGCAAGGAACCTGAGGCTTTCCTCCCTGTGCCTGGCCTAGGGCGGGTGCCCACATGGATAAACAGCCCCTCCACTTGCCCGGACAGTCATCAAAGAATGACTTATGCCTCTGGAAGTGCGTGTTTAGAAAAGGGTCCCAACCCAACCTGGGTTTGGCAGGAGAGGCAGCAGGGCCAGGCGCCTGAGGGGAGCAGGGAGCACGCGGGCCTCTCCTCCAGCCCCTGCAGGAGCCGGGCCATCCTCCACAAGGAGTCTGAGGCCAGAAGGCTGCAGGCAGCTTCCCAGGATAAACGGAACAGGGTGACATCAAAGCCCTGAGTACAGAGTCAACAACCGAGGCCTTCAGCTCTCTGGCATTTCTTCCAGGGTGTTCTAGGCTTTTGCCTCACTTCTCCTGGAGATAGAAGGGCAGGTATTTTGTTTGAAAGAAACAGACCTTTTTCTTTCCTTGAAGAGAGGGGGAGAAAGAGAAAGAGAGGGGAAGGAGGGGGCAGAGTGAGAGCAAGAGGAAGAGAAGAATGTCTGTGAGAGACAAGAGCTGTGAAAGAAACACATGTGAGCAAGCGAGCGAGCCAGGGAGGCAGCAGCCAGAAGCGCCTGCCTTGGAATCTAACAAAGGACCTAAAAATTCCAAAAGTTTCCCAGGCAAAGCACAGAGTAAGGCTACAAGAACCCTAGCTGAGAACCTCAGTACCCCTGACCACCAGCAAGCCGGGCTTCTTGTGGGCCCATCCCTGATCCCTTGATGAAGGGCCACTTTGCTCACCCTTCCCCTGGCTGGGCTGGGCAAACAGGCACAGGCTCAAGGGGATTCTCTCTGGGATCGGCTGTCTCGTCACTTGGCTCTTGGGGTACCTCTTATTACACACACACACACACACACACACACACACACACACACACACACACACTCCTCAGCTTCTAACTCTATGGCTGACTGCCTCTCCCAACACAGCTCCAGAGCACTACAAGTTCATCAGCTCCAGAGCATGTTTGGCAGCTGACTACCCATTACCTGCACCTGACCAGAGGAACAGGTACCCAAGATCAGCCCATGTGCAGGACATTCTCAGATTGAGCACCAGGAAAGATTTCCAGCCCTCCATTTGCCTCCAGTCATCTGCCTGACACTGAGGCCTCCCAGCAAGCCCACCACCCTCGTTTCCAAGGTCAAAGAGTGAGCCTTCCCAGGGTGTACTCCCTTCCTCCCACACCTTCCCCCTCAGTGCCTGCAGCCCACTGCCTGTCCCAGGCCTGGGCACCTGCTACTCCTGGTTTCCTTCAGTAGACTGGAAGCCATGTGTCCTTTCTCCATTGTATCCCCAAGGGATGAGTAACAAGTCATTCCTGATCATCATCAATGTTACTGATTAATAACTAATGCTAAGTAATTATTGGTAAATTAAACTGCTGCCTGAAAGACCTAGGTCTATTCTTCCACTGGGGAATGTGAGACCTTAGAAACAGAATGAAGTAGAGATGCTGTTGGAGAAGCAGGAGGCAGGGATGGTAAGCAAACATACATCCATTCATCCATCCCTTCAGTAAAGGTGAGTGCTGGGTGTGGTGGCTCAGGCCTGTAATTCTAGCTACTTGGGAAATGAAGATTGTGGAATGGAAGTTGGAAGCCTGAAGTTTATAAGACATGCACCTGTCATCCCCAGAGATGTGGGAAAGCACAACTAGGAGTATCACAGTCCAGGCCAGCCCAGGTATAAAACAAGAAGACCCTGGCTTAAAAATAACTAACATAAAAGGGGGCTTATGGAGTGACTCAAGTGGTAAAACATCTTTCTAGCAAATATGAGACCATGAGTTCAAACCCCAGTACTGAAAGAGAAGGACAGGGGGAGGGAGAGGAAGAAAGAGAGAAGAGGTGTGGAAAGGAAAAGACTTGAAGGGAAGTAAAAGTGTCCGGCAGACACTCCATCATGCAGATGATCTAGGGCAGGAGATATCCTTTCCCACATTTGCCCAGTAACCTATGAGAAAGTCACTAGCTCTTGAGCCAACTCAGTCTTTCCAGGCCTTTGAGCTAGCCCTGAGTTTTGAGAGCACAAGAGATCCTGCACAGAGAACTCAAACTTGCCAGCGAGTAAGGAACAGGACCTCCACCCTAAGCCCCATCAGCCTCAAAGCGATCATCTTTTAATTCTCAAAACAGCAAATATTTAATTTATGCTCTACCTCAAATGTCAAGTCCACCTTCCGGCACATAGCTTTGAAACCACGTAAGAAGGCCTAACGCTTACCATGTGTGAAGACACGAGGCCTTTTAATTGTGCCAACAGCTATCATTCAAGGGTAATTCCCCTGGAATCTGGCATCAAGCAGCAGCTGGGCCAGCCTCCACTCTTGCCACCTAGCCCCATGCATCCCAGAGGGCACCTAAGCTTGTGCCCTCTTAATCTTCCTCAAATATCAAAATGCAATAGGTGCCCCTCATCATATTACCCAAGTGCCTGGCAGTCGCCTTTGATCTAAAGGGGTTTTGCCTGCCCCCAACTCCAGTCTATTTCTGCAAGCAGTGCTGCTATAAAAGAACAAAAGCATTCTGGGAAAAGGAGGGAGGAGGGGGGGAAGAGGGGAGGGAAGGACTGTTATAAATCTATAGTGCACACTCAAACTTACACACATGTGTACAGAGGCACAGAGGCCCTAATACTCTCCTGCCTCATACCTGAAGTCCTCTGCTTCTCCATCCATATGAAGCTGAAGTCTCTGCCTTCACCACACCCAGCATTTCCATGTGGTTTTCTTTTGAAACTGCCTGTTGCTGCTGTTCCAATATCTGACATTTTACTCTTGGAGATTATGATACTCATTTTCCTTCTAATTCTGTTTAGCATGTGTCTCTCTGGCATATGCATGGCTCAATCTATTGTTCTGTTTTCAGGGTCCTTGTAGGCCTCCTACTTACTTCCAGCAGATACCATGGAAAGGCAACAGCCAGGCCTTAGCTGTGTCCCTTCAAGTAAGCCTGTACTGAGGGGCGCAGGGAGCTCTGGAATCACAATCCCTGTTTACCGGCCTCCATCTCCACCCAGGTTCTACTCTTTTTGAAGAGTTATCTGCCATTGTCATACTGTGGATGAAAGTACTAAAACACCCATTTTGCAGATGAGCCAATTAAGGTACATAGCAAAATGGCTTGCTCAAAGCCTGACTTCCTTTATGTCTATATTCGGAAGGACAGGCTTAGTTTAGTGCCCGTGTCATCTCTCCTCTCCGCACACGCCAGGACTTTACATGCAATACAGACCTGCACCACAAACAACTCACGTGGAAACGCTGGGTAGCTGGGCAAGACGCCCCTCCCTGAGTAGTCAGCAGCACAACCCACTGCTGGCAGACGCTGTGGCAGAGAGCTTTGCCACACGCAACTTCCCTTCTCCTAGAAAGTACTTCAGGAGGGAGGAAAAGTTGGTTCATACCAGCTGGCTGGTAACTCCAGAGGGTTCCAGGGAGATTAAGATAATGTAAGCAAAGTGCATGACACAGGCACTGGCACTTAACAAATAGTAGTTATCATTGCAATAATTATAATGCTAGTTAGATAAGCCATTAATGTGTCCCAGCCACTTTGGTGACCGGCCAGGTGAAGAAATGGAGACAGAAGGGCCATGCCTGGGCTGGCTGGAGGCTTGCTGCCAGGCTGGACGGCAGCAGACTTAGGAACCCACGCCCTACTCCATCCTGATGATAGCAGGCCACGATCCAACAGCCACTCCTCTGCCAGTGGCAATGCAGGAAATGAAGCAGAGCTGCAGGGGATGCCCACTTGTCCAGCCCAGAACCTCAATCTTTGGACACTTTACTCTCACTTCCCTGGGAAGGGCCACTTGTACTTGGTAATTTTCTCTGAGTTGCTTTTAGCCTATCTCTTGTAACTTAGCTTCATCCTAAGTGATAATAGCCACAAAACTATTGGCTTGACGCCCTAGTTCTTTCTGATTTTTTTTAAAAAGGTGCCTATTAAGATTAAAAATATTCCTGCAGGCACCACCTGAAAACACCTCACAGGCCTCTACAACACTGCCTTAAACCCCTGGCTTATCCTGACCACCTCCCTCTACAGACTCCCCACCCCACCCTTACAGATCCCCAATCCGGACCATTTTAGTCCACAGCAGGTGAGAAACAAGGCATCCAGATCCCAGTCACTAAGACCAACTCCCAAGAAACAGAGATGCCCTACTCAACATCTCTGAGGGCCGAGTCTACCCTCCAACCCCCCTTTTGGCCCCTCCCCCAGCTTTATGCCTCACATCTTCAAAAGTACTTTGAACAAATATTAATGACCCCTCAGCGTTTGTTTGAGGGCAGGCGAGGGAGGGAGAGAAGGAGGGAGGGAGGCAGTGAGCTCCCTCCCATGCTGTCCTCAGCTGGGGGAAGAAACCAGGGAACAAAATTCCGTGACTTCACCAAAGCCACAGGCTTAAGCAGGGGCCCCCTCCCCACCCCCTCTCATTTCCCCCAATGGCAACTTTTCCTCTTGCTGGGAACACTACTATTTAATTAAAAACGACAGACTTTTGTTTTCCTCTCCTTCTTCCCTCCTCCCTCCCTTCCTCCAGGACTGGATGCCAAGGAGACCTACCAAAAACATGCGGGTAACATTTGTTATGGCTTTGAAGATAAAAGTCAATTGAAGCAAGCCCTTGCTGTATTTCAAGTTTCCCCTCTAGCATGGAGCAAAAGCTGCCTGGCAGTTTAGGAAAGGGGAGGGGGGGGAGAGAGAGAGAAGAAAGAAAGAAAGGGACTACAAATAAATGTCATTCAGCAGGAATACTTTGTAAAAATAAACAGGCTGAAGAAAACCCCAAAGTTGATTAATGGAAATCCACTCAGTTGGCCTCTGAGTTGAGCTGCAAATATACTTGTTCATATGGCTAAATTGGATCGTTTTCATTGGTCTTTAAATAAATAAGTAGATCAAAAACTAAAACATAGGGGGAAGGAGAAGTTTGTACTTCTGTTGTTGAAAGGCCCCAAGCATAGTGTCCCCCACCCACGAAGCTTTGACCTTTATACCAGAAGAGCAGCCCCCAGATGAGAAGCAGAGAAGAGAAAGCAGTGGAGGGGGAGAGAGGAGCATCTCCCGGACACAGAGAACATCACTCACACACACACACACTGGCCTTGCAACACAGCTGCCAGGTCCTACCACCCAAGTACGTACACGTATACACACACACACACACACACACACACACACACACATCTGTACACTCCACTGGCCTCTCCCCAGCCATGGACAAGACCAAAGAACTAACCAGACCCGAGACTGAGTCTGTTCCCCTCTAAGTTAAAAAAAAAAATTAAATGTCACATCAAAAAGTTGATTCATCCTTTGATCCTCAGCTTGTGAGAGTTCCACGCAGACCATCTGAAAGCCCCGTGCAGAGTTCTGGAGCTCACAGGACATCTGTGAACGCCAGTCCCAGGCCAGGAACTGGGGCTGGACTCCCTCATCTCATTTCCCTGTCACACTCACTCCTCCTCCTCTTGGAGAGCCCCTGGCTGAAGGCACAAGCTTGTGCCCAGGCCAGGCCCTGTTTCTCCTTGAGGGCCACACCAAGGGGCCACTGGGTCTCAGCACCCCAAGCTTTCCACTTAGATGGTAGATGGCACTGATGAATGCCACAGACCCAGTTGGAAGTGGCCACAGATCTTGGGCCAGCACAGCCCTGCTCTCCACCAGACATGGCTAGAACCTTCACTATCCCACCTCCAACACCTCCGACTCTTTGACTGTTGGACACAGAAAGCAAGCAGAAGGCAGAGTAGACCCCCATTCCTCCAGCACAGACCAGCCTCCCCATCACCTGCACCTCCTCACCTAGGACCACCCCGCCCCCCTTAAAGTGCTCTGCTTCCAACTGGGCTAGGATTCCCCTGACCCCTAAGTTTCCCCAAAGCATGGGGCACCGGTCATGCCTGTGGAACATGGGGCTAAGAAGGGATTTGGGGACCTAGATGCTAAAAGTTGGGCAGCTGGGGTGAGAAGATCTATCCCTGAGGCTCAAAGGGGTTGAGGAGGTGGGGAAGAGTGGGGGACCATACCCGGCTGTCTGGACCAACGGTGCCTGCCAACCGCAGCTGTCGAGGTCCTGGGACGCCGCCCGGGCAGCGCTGCCGCCCAATCCACTCCTCGATGCCTTTCCGAGCCCAGGCAGCGCTCACGGCGAAGCTGTCACCTGGGGTGAGGATGACAGGAAGCCCCTGAGTCTGGGCACTCCCACCCGCAGCCCAGCCAAAAGTTACCAGAGAACCGAGAGCAGAGGCAAAGAGGGGTGCGGCAGAGCCCCGAGATCAGAATCACCGAGGCGTCAAGAGCCGGGGCCGGATCGGAGCGAGGCGGGCACGCCAGGAGAACGGGGTTCGGCGCAACCCCAGGGCAAGGATGCAAACGCGAACGAGAGGGGGACGGCAATCTCGGGAGGAGGGAGCGCTGGAGGCCCGGGCGGCTGAGCAGAGCGCGGCGGGGCAGAGGGGCGCGGGGGGCTCCGGAGCCAGATCTCCGGAGAAGGGGCTGGGGGCCGGAAAGAGAGGGGCAGGGTCTTGAGGGAAGGCATCTGGGAGTCAGAAGGGGGGAACCAGTGAGCGCCGAGGGCGGGGACGCGGGAGTGGGAGGAGGTTTAGGATCAAAAGTGGGAGCGCAGGACCGCGGGGAGGGGGCGGGCGGACGGAGGAGGGGGCCCCAGGACTGTTCCGGCAGCGGGTTTGGGGGGGGCTGGCTGCCAGGACCAGGGGTCGAGGCGGCCCTAGGAATGAGATCCAGCGGGCCTGACCACCCGGCCGCCGGCCCGGGGCTCCCCTCCGCGCCTCCCCCAGCCGGTGCCCCGCGCGCCCCTACCTTCCGGGCTCTCCCTGCGCTTGCACACGGCGGCTGCAGGCACATCGCG